>NC_044502.1:11455021-11652521 GCF_902362185.1 Chanos chanos
CTTAACATCATCTTTTCAGTTTTAATTTTGAAATTTGATTGGGGTCCTATACAAAATCGGACGCTGTTTTGTATTGCTTTAAGTCATCTGCAGCTAACAGGTGACCTAGCTGACTTTGCTGTCCCTATAAGCCGTCTGGCCACAACTCTTGAACATATACGACGTGCAGCGCTTACGTATCGACGTAAACACGTGCTGGTCCCTGGTTACAGGTCTTTTTCTCATTTTTCTACACCATCATCACTCTCGCATCATTCCCTGCCAACAGCAACGATGGCGGAACCCGTGGCATCGGACGCAACAGCGACAGAAGCAGCATCCCCGTCCCCTACCCCAGCCCTTTCTCCAGCAGCAAGCCCGGGCTCTGAGCCTCCTTCCATGGCGCTTTCACCCTCCGCAGACGGTTCTCAACGACTACTGTTCTCGCATGACCTAGTGTCTGGTCGGCACCGTGGCTCGGTACGATTCGGCCTTGTGAGAATGATCCATGGTGAGGAGGATTTTAACTCTGATTCGGACATTGACGGCGATGGCGGTGGTAGTGGCGGTGGAGGAGGTGGTGGTATTCCCGGTAACTCAGATAATGAAAGCGGTGCGGCAGACTCACGGACACGGCCTCTAGGAAGAGGCTTTGTGCGAGTGCAGTGGTATCCTGAAGGTGGGAAGCAAGACGTGCGGGAAACGAAGGTAAGGATAGTTGGTAGCAATCGGTTCGGTTCATTGTTCGCGATGCACCCTGCCCCATTGATCCTCTGCTACCTTCATCAACGCTTGTTAGCTAGCTTTGCTTGCTAGCCAACGGCCGTTTTGTGGCTCCCCATAGTTTACCTTAGCTAACTACAAATAATTAACCTGAAACAAAGTTATGCATGCTTTCTTTCAACGCTCTGATGAAAAACGAGGGTAAGCAACTTCTGGGCTGACTCTAGAATTTTGGTCCAATTTCCAAGAGACAAGTACATCATTGCTTCTGTAAGTTATCCGTGAGGCATTTAAATGGCCTATGAGAGAACCACTATTTTCCAGCACAGTGCAGCTGTCTAGCTAACTAGCTGTTTTGATAATCAGCTTAGAAGGAAAGACGGAAAAATTAAATATTGAATGAATAAATCACTGAATGGCCGTAGTCAACAGCCTTGGATGTCGGAAACATGTCTTTCAATGGTTTGGCACGTGACAATGGTGCTTCCCATGTATTTAGCGACTATTAAGAACATTCAGGCTGAATGGACGCTGAATCAGCGACTGTCATCACACTAAAACATTACAGCAGTCATTAAATCTGATCAAATTAGTTGAATATTGCTTTCCCTTTACATCCTCAGAATATACCGGACAAAATCAAACTATCGAACAGATGGTAGTATTCATCACCTTCATTGTAAAGAGACCATGGCGTAGCGCATATTACTTAAGTACATTTTTCGACTGACACTAAGTTGCATGACAAGATAACTAAAATTAAAGCAGAAGTTTTTAAGCATCCGATCGGATGACTTAAACGCTTTGACCAAGACAACAGCTCATAAATGGCAAATCAGTGCTTCTGAAAGTGTTATTTGGATACATCAGAAGGGTGAAACACACCTACTGCAGGCCTGTGAAGTCAAGGCCACACAAAGCGCTGACGATTCTGGATAGAACTTAATTGATACTCGTTCCTTTATTCACCTCTTCAATGCCACAACTAATTGTTCTGGCCATAGATCTGTATTTCAGGATTAAACAAAAGGCCACATTGCGTTTGTATTTTGAACAATGACAGTAAATAGCTTGCTGTGAGATGACCAGGCCTAAGCTCCTTTCTCATGCAGTTAGTCATTCTATACATGCAAGGTCCCCATAGACATGCATTACTCATGTGAAGAATGATTGGTTTTAAACCTACAGCTCAAATAAAACGTGCTGTATTGATGCATCTAGGGATTTCCTATTTTGGTGGAGTTAGGGAAGCTGATGCCAGTTCCTGCACCAAGTAACTGTATATTATGTTAGTTAATAAAATAAACAACGTTAATTCGTTCTGTTCTAAGCAATTTTTAAAACAGAGTGAACATTGAATAACATAATCTGATCAACACTCCGCATAATGTTAGAAGCAAAGTAAATGTTAGGAGAAAATTTTGTGTTGCAAAAATATATTTGCAGTTTATCATATTGTGGTGTTAACACATACAGCCATGACTTACAGCCATTTCCCCAAATGTTTTCCATTATGTGGATCTGTGCCCTCTGACTGTCCACACTTGGATGAGTAGATTGGATAAACAATTAACCAACCAGCCTGTGTGAGTTGACTTTTGGTGCAGCACAGTGTCATTGTGTTTCAGAGAAAAAAAAAAATGCAGAGCTTACCCCATATGTGCTGGACTGTGACCAAAATAGCTTGCGTCGCTGATATTGCACTTGAATAAGATTCATCATGAACTCATTTGAAATGAAATTTTAAGGTTAAGTTAATCTCTTTTTGATTTTGATTTATAAAACAGCCTAGTTGAGGGGGAAAAAAAATTCAACAAAGACATCATCATTCATAGCCATGACCCTAAGAGGAGCATAAGTCTCATGACTATCAATGTATGTATTCAGTTTTGTAGTTTAACCACAGGTCAGGATGCAGAGGACAATGGTTACTGTATGTGGGGTTCTTCATAGAGTCCTTGGTCCTGCAGTAGCGAACAAGGGGATGGCCCATTGGTACTGACAGAAAACGAAGGACAGTGACAGACCTGTCAGGAGGCCTTCCCAGGAGAGTGATTGAGAGATGTCCGGTTGAAGATGTAGCCAGAGGGTGTGGCCCAGGATGGGGTCAGACCCACTGACTCCTCCATCAGGCAAAAGGGACAGATGGCTGTTATGCTAATGAAGTAATTTTTGTCCTTGACAACTGATTAGCGCCTTTTTTTTTTCTGTCCTAACAGTTTTTTTTTCTTCCCTCGTTACATCCAATTTTAGAATGCCCCTCCCTCTTTTAAAGTTTCCAGAGATTTTTTTGAAGCCCTGACATCGTGCAGAGACTAATATCTTTTTAATTATTCATCTTTAGTTAAGCGCAGTGTCCTGTTTCTAGCTCAGTTAAGAGAAGGCAGAGACAAGATGGTTGTGACTCCTCGATAATTGGGAAGTCAAAACAGGCAAGTCTGTCGACCCCAGTTTCTTTCCCTGTGCTTGACTGGAAGTGTGAAGGTATGGGGTTAACATGGCACAAGCAGAAAATGTCACTGAGCATATTAAAGAAGCATAAAAAAACCGGACAAGGTTCTCTGACCCTGTCAGGACCCAAAGGGGAATTTGTTATGCGCATAGACAGGACGTACTTGGCTTACAGTTTGCTTCGTCATCCCCCTAGGCATCGGAGTTGTCTGTCTGTCTCTTAATTTATAAGTTGTTGAATAAATGAATTTAAAGCTAGGAGAGTGCTGCTACTGACAGAGCTTTTTGTTCACTCCTTCCCTGTTTGTCCACCTCGGTGTCTTTGACCTTTGTTTAGATCGACGAAAAAGATGACTGAATTAATATAATAACTGAATATGAATATTGAAAAGGGCATAGACCAAAAAACTCGAAAACCGATGCGCATTGAACATTCTGAATACCATGATCATGCAACTTAAAGTGAGGTATGTTCTCTTACCTTTTGGCCCTAAGATTACAGCCTGAAATGTGAAAAGAAACACTCTCTAAGGCTGTCAAAAATGCAATGAGAACCACGAATGAAGAAGCCTACTGGAAAACATTGTTGGTATAAAACCTCATGTAACGTGAGCTTTCTGAAACACAACATTTTTAGAGTCAGTTATTGTTCGGTGTGAGGATATTGTTAGCATATTAAGGGTACAGTAAACATTTCCCAGCTTACACCGGCTATATCAGCGCTAAGACTTTAATTGACTTAGCTTAAGTCTGATACAGAAGCATTGCCCTGTTGAACTACCATCCCAGTATAAGCCTTGTGATTTTCTTTTCTTTTTTCATTTGGGGTATACATATACTGACATTAATTAGGGAGAAGTATTGATGTTGGAACTGTCTGCTAATCGTAACAATAACCTCATATAAGCTTATGTGACCAGGGAGAGGTGCCTATGTTGGTAGGATAAAATTCCTCCAGGCCTTGCGTACAGAACAGGCCCAGTTGCCGCGGACCTCTAATCTATGACAGATTGCAATGCAGACAGCATTGAGTGGAGAAGCTGAGTGGAGCTGATCTCGTGCCAAGGACCTGTGTCTGTGTTTCTGTGTTGTGCAGTGAAAAAAAAAAAAAAGAAAATCGTCACGACCTTGGGGGGCACACACGCTCATTAACACTTTGGCCTTTTATCAAAGCTCCCAATTGGTCAGGAGGGGTGAACGGGATGTGACGGTGGGAACACACACTCACGCGATGACAAGGGTTTCTGGGCAGACATGTATAACTGATGATATTATGTCAACCTGTGAAACCTCAAGGCCAGAGAGTGAAATAGAGAGAGAGAGAGAGCGAGAGAGAGAGATGTGTGTGTGTCTGTGTAGAATGGTGAATCAGCACAGTCTTGTGTCTCCTCCCTCCCTCCTTCTCTCTGCCCCCCCCCCCCCCCCTCTCTTTCTACCACCCTCTACCACCCTATCTCTCAGGAATCTATCAGACGATACAACACAGTGATGTAATGTGGAAACGTTGAGTCTCTCATGGTAGCGAATTCTGGGTTGTGCTTAGCAGTGGATAGAAAGCTTGAGCTGGAATCGTTGTCTGTTGTTTATATTAAGGTGTGAATTGAACTAGAAATGGAAAAAATATCTTTCTGTCTCTTGTAGATGCTTTGGATTTGACAGACACTGGCTTATGACAGCTGAACACATTAATGATTGAGCAAATGTCTGATCATATATGTACGGTCTCCTCCGAGTATACATATATGGGTATACATAACAATGATTCATAATTTATTGGGTTTTTTTTTGTGGTAGTATGCTATTTGCGCTTTCTAGTGCTTGTGTATTGAGCAGAAATGATCTGAGATAGTCTGTCTGTGATGAATCAGCCAAGTTAAGTTACTCAGCAATTATGCACAACTTCAAAATGAGGTTTCAAAATTCTGTTTGGTCCGTTCCAATAGCAAAGTATCACATGTAGAAGGAGACGTGGTGTTTTTTTTTTTGTTTTTTTTTTATGATGTTTTGTGTGGTGCCTGTGTGTGCGCGCGCGCCGGACAAACTGCGGATTCGGGTGTGTCCGGAAGGCGTGGCTCCCCGCGCTGCAGTCTCTCCTGCAGTCGCTCCCCTCTGAACTCCTCCAGGGCACGGTGAGTCGGGGCCACTCCAGTTCATTAGTACAGGATGTCAAAACAAACCCAGGGAGAGCTGTTCTCTATCGATCACCGTAATCAATCCGTGTCTCCTAATTGTTGGGCCAAAGCGAAGGTTGTGAAACAAGCCAACTCCACTGACGGGCATCAAGCTTCTTTCCCCCTTACAAATGGCTCTGTCTTGTTTGTCCGCAGGCTTGGTGTCGACCGATCACAATTTTTTTTACCGCGGCACAGATCGTGTTAGGGGATCTGTACCCACCCAGTGTGAATGGGGTGGATATGGGGGAGGGGGGGGGGGTGATTGTGCTGGAAAGGCTGAGAGATATGCCCTTCCCTCCCCCCCCCTACCACCCACACTGCAGCCAATGCCTGTTGTTATAGAACCGTCTGTTGGTTGCCAGGCAGGAGGGAGTGCTGACTTGCATCCATTGATAATTGGCAGGTTCTGGCCTCATAACAAAAGCGAGCCATCAAAAAGAAGGGGGCTTTTCCACAAGCCCCCCCCCCCCCCCCACCCCCCCCCCCCCATGCCTGACCATCGGGGTCTTTTGTGGTTGGTATCTGCCTTTAGGAAAACAAGAAAGTTTTTTTTTGTTTTTTGCTGTAATTGTTGTATGTTTTTAGCAGCAGAATCTGCTGGATTTTAACTAACCTGGTGTTTTTTCCAGTTCTGTGACTCATGAAAAAGAGAGGAGAGAGATTGCTACTGTCTGTGTGTGTGTGTGTGTGTGTGTGTGTGTGTGTGTGTGTGTGGGAGCGTGCATGTGGTTTTCATGGCGCGTGTGAGGACTGCCCACAAATCCTGGACGTTGGGCAGAGAAACTGCTAATCACTGTGATGTCATCTCATTGGGCTCTGAACTTTAGGAGGTCCTCTTGTTGATTGACATATCATTCAACGTACTCAGGCTCTGTTATCAGCATGGCTGTGTGAGTTTGCGTGAATGACATCATCCTCCTCCAATCACTGGTCTGTAGCTACTGACCACCAAATTCCTATCTTATGTTATAATCATTTACATAATCATAATCCTTTTCATCTGAAATGCTAGTAATAACAATATCCTATTGTCATAAACAGAAGAGAGATATCAGATAATGTGTGTAGGAAGTATTGTAATATTATGCTCTATGCCAGCAGATTTTTATTTTTACATTAGTTTAAAGGTCTACTGGTTTCACACCTGTGATTTTCTGGGAAAGTGTTCATCAGGGCTCAGCGTGAACTGAGAAAAGAAAATAAAGAAAAACAGCAGGATGTAAAACCCAATCTGTTTCCTTTCTCAATCCATCTCTTAGTCTCCTCTCGCTTAGCTGGTCTTCCCTTTAATTTGGCCCGTAATAGAACTATAAAAATGAGATGGTGTCGAAGGCCTCGCTTATCAATAGCTTGATTTTTTTTTTTTCCCCCAGCTTAACCCAGCAGCGTAATAGCTAAGGAAAGGGAGATGTCGTTAATTTCTCCAGGCAGCTAAGCCGAGAGCCATTGATTTCTAAGAAGATGAGCATTCTTCTGGCCCATTTAAGCTTCTGTTACTGACCTATAACAACACCGTCCTCTCCTTAAACCCATTCTCCTTGGTGCAACCTTTTGCAGTGGCTTTACAGTCATAACATTGCTTTAAAAGCAAAAGGTCAAGGAGGGGCTATAAAGATGTGTAGAGACTGCACAGACGTAATGTGTGTGTGCAGTCTACAGCTGTCATCAAAAAAAAAGTAATATAAACACATATCACTTCACAGCAACATTAACATCTGTGGGGTGACAGATGTAATTCAATAGCACTGAAGTAATGTAGAGATAATTGGCACCACTTGACAGCCAAGTTTGTCTAATTCACAGGTAGAGAAACTTTTATTTCTGACACCTGAAGGAGTTGAGATGGAAAGCGATTAGAAGTGAAGCAAAAGTGGCCCGATATGTGTTCTGGACAGTCCCTCCACACAAAGATTAAGACTAGTCGTAGGTTAAATCTCCTTTAGAATGCTGTATTATCCAAGCCTAGACGTAATCCTTGTCTGGCAAAGTGGTTTAACAACGGGTAGACACACACAAGTTATTGTCAACTTTTAATGTTCTTGTTTATATTTCTCTTTCAATCGGGGCTTTTGTGCTCTAACACCTCTCCTCTCGATTCTTCTCAGACCTGCTAACGCCGGGTTTCCTTAGCTGCTTTGCTTCATTTGCAATTAACCTAACACATCAACCAGAGACAAGCTGTCTGAATCGAGCTAACTGGCCTGTCAGGTCCCCACAAAACGCCTACCGTTTGTATGTCTTCGAAGAGTGTTTCATTGTTTTGTTTTTTTTAATAATGAGCAAGACAAAGTTTCTCGCGTCTTTCTTCTCTGTTATTTCTCTGGAATCACCTTCGTGATTTTTATAGTTTCTAAATGGTTTGAATCGTTTTCAGAAAACAGACAAGCATTTTCTCAATTCCGCTTCCGCTCTCAACAAGTGTTTATCTGGTTGAGGTAACAGGCGGACTCAGACAGGAGATGAAAGTAGCATTAGATGTCAGATGGCAAGGGTGTATCCTGGGACACTGACAACATAACACGGGTCACTCCAGTCAACAAACAGAGTTAAAATACAGATCCTGACTTGACTTCTCTATATAGACCCTGCTTGACTTCTCTTTGGTGTGCTCTCCAAGTCATAGACATAGATACACATGATTCAGCACGGTCTTGTCTTTCTCTGTCGCTAGTCCAGACATCTGGTGTGGAAACATCTGCTAAGGGGAGGAGTGGATGGTGATGGAGGTGGAGTTCTTCAGTCAGCAATGTTGCTCTCCCAACGTCTGCTATTTTAGACTGAGCCATATAGGAGCATTTTCTCTGGGATGTCCCATATACCAGAAGGACTATGATAACCTCAATTCCATATTTAGTATTTAACCTAATAATTGAAACTTTTTTTTTTTTAGATTTGCAAGATTGTAACACGCAGGTAGCTTGGATGATACATCACAGGTTTTGTTTCTTTATCTTTTTAAGCAGCTTTTTTCCTGACACCTTTGACTGTCTTTAATTTTATCTAGCATCATGATTTCTGCTTGTCCTCTTTAACAGTTACTCTGCAGTTAGATCTGTGTGGGTGTTTGAGGTGTAGGGGTCTGCGTATGCGTATAACCGTGTCCTCCAACGCAAGAGGAGAAATTTGAGTTTACAATCATAACATTTTGTATCCCAAACAAATTGAAATGGATTTGCCTAAACTTAGTTCTCCAAGGATACACCTCTTTAACAAGGAACATAGTTAGATATTTTTACAGAAGGCATACAGCTCTTGCACTCAGTTGTGACTGAAATTTGAACCCTAGGCAACATTCTGCAATAGAGAGAGAGAGCGAGAGAGAGAGAGAAAAAAGAGGCTTTGAAGAGCTTTTTATGTTAAGGTAAAAACAAGTTTATCGGTTCTGGGTGGATACGGTGAATGTTGGGGGAAAAAAGATTCTCCATGCTCTTCACGTTTGGCGAATTGTGTCTTCCTGTCAGGCTTTTGACAACCGCTTTTTTTTTTCTCTCTCTCTCTCTCTCTCCCCTTTTCAGTCATCACGTGACTTAACCAAATGGAGTGTTCCTTTGACCTTGCTCATCCGAGAAGGCAAACCCTTGTGCAGTAAACTCAAGAGGGCAACGTGGAGCTGTTTGATCCCTTTTTTTTTTGTCTGATGAACACGTCACGGTCGTTTGAACAGCGTTGCCTTTGCAAACCATCTGAAGCATTTTTATCTGAAGCAAATACTGAAACCGCGCCCTTTGATGTGTACCTCCTGTGTATTGGAGAGATAAGTTCACTTTAAACTTTGACTGTAGCAGGCTACGCAGTGTGCTGGGCAGAACAATGCCAAACCATGTTAGAAAACGATAAAGGTTAGACATTTTGTGTAGAGGTGACTTAGCTTCTAATGAAAAGCTGGACAGATTTGTTGAAATATGCAACATGATATTGTGGACCGTGCTTGGCTTCTCTCTGGCATGCTGAGCTCAACATAGTGACGCAGAACATACCCCGTTTTAATCCGGTGAAAAATGAACTTGTGCTGAAAACAAAAAAAATGTTGGGAACAGTGGATAGGGAGAGAAAGAAATATACCTTTTGCAGGTTCGGTTTATTGTTGATACGCTCTGCTGCAGAGATGAATTTATTTAAAGCATAGCTAACCTGTGGTGCTCTGAACTGTGGTTTACTAATCAACACAAATTTCAGTGGAAACCAGCAGCCTCATTTCTCTGGGGTAACCAGTAATGGAGAGAGCTCGTTCAGAAGAGGAATGCAAGGGGTTCCACTACAATTACCCCTCAGCTCTGTCTATATTAATTTCTCTCTCTCTCTCCCTCTCTCTCTCTCTCTCTCTCTCCCCCCCACCTACCCCCCCGTCTGTCTGTCTTTCAGCTGAAACTTGAAGATCGATCTATAGTGCCTAGAGACTTTGTACGGCGGATGAATTCAAATGTAAGTTGTTCCCTTATCACCTACTTTTGGTAATTATACTTTTCATGACTTGCATACAATTAGAGAGGTTGAAGCAGTAGATGGAAACCAAAGGATGAAATAATTTTAGATTAAAAAAAGAAAAATCTGTTTGGACCAGCGTTTAATGGATCCCCTCCACATGGATAGCCGAGCTGAAATGTAAGGACAAACCAGTGTTTTAACAGTTTCTAGTGTTTATCAGTTTCTAGTGTTTAACACATTCTACGGTGTTTACACCGTGGAATGTGTTTAGCTCCCGAGTAGGTTTTGCTTTGACATTTGAATTGGTCAAAGAATTTTGCGGTCCGTAACCTTTTGAGTTATTTTGATTTTTGCAGGACAAACAGTGCGGTATCGTGACCAACATTAACATTGAGTGTGCCGTCAAAATAGTGGGGACCAATTGCGTTCTATATCCTGTGAATAGCAGAGACCTGCAGCACATCTGGGTAAGTCCTCTAACAGTATTACCCTGTAATGCCAGTTAATCAAATCTCCAGCTTTGGCTTTTACTGCACTTACATTTTCAACCAGTGCACTTTGCTTTAGCTTCATGGTATACGGTATTCTCTAAAGGTTTTTCCTCCGTCTGCCTGACCCTGAGCGTGGCTGTACGGCTCCGATATGAAGCAAATGCTCGATAGAGTGGATTCATTTGAGAACGTCTGAGATTTTAAGAGAGCAGCAGATTAATGTTTTATATTATGTGTCGTGTTCTCCTGTCAGTCTTTTATGTATGGAGATTATATTGTTTACGACTTCTGGCTGGGGAAAGTCTATGACTTGAGCAACCGCATCATTCTCAAGCTGTCCAACGGAGCACGGTAATGTGTTTGAAAGCAATCTTCTTTAATCATGACTTCATTTGATTTGATATGTACGAGAATGATTCATCACGTCTTCAGTCCTTTGATCTCAACGAGTTGTAATTAAAGCATTGGAAGTACTCTTGATATTCACAGTTAATTAATTAGGTAATTGAGAAAGAAGGCTTAATGATTACAGCCCTCACTGATGTTTGTGTGTGTGTGTGTGTGTGTGTGTGTTTGTGGTTTGCACACAGATGTTCAATGAGTGAAGAGGACGGTGCCAAACTCTACGATGTTTGTCCTCACGTGAGTGATTCGGTATGTACTAACACTTCTCTATTGGATTAGCAGGGTTGTTACTCCTGTCTGAGCACCCGCACATTCACATTCATGTTTCTGTAACGGACACTTTCCTTCACACTTGTCTTCATTTAAAACTGACTCCAAATGTACAGCAAGTACGCGCTGTAAGGGCACATTGTGTCTAAGCCATACTCATTTTCATCATGCGCTCCCAAGACAGGGACATCAATCCTCCTTTAATCTCTGTCACTAACATCGACCCTGAGAATAATAGACAGTATGTTTGGCTCGGAGAGCAAATCTGAAACAGATGCTACATGTTAACCATTCGAGTCTTTTCACCAGCTAGTCAAATTCCAACTATAACTCTTCAGTTTTCTCTCTCTCTCTCTCTCTCTTGCCCCCCTCTCTCTCTCTCTCTCGCCCTCCCTCTGTCTTTTTAGGGACTCTTTTTCGATGCAGCGTATGGATTTTACCCTGGGCAGGTGCTGATTGGACCATCTAAGGTGTTCTCCAGCGTACAGTGGCTGTATGGCATGAAACCAGTTCTGAGTAAGAAGAGCAAGTTCAGAGTGGTGGTAGAGGAGGTCAGTCCTGTACACAACCCTCATTACATAAATCCACCATGTTCACATGCTGACTGAGCCCCAATCATCCTGACTGTACATTTATTCTGTTATGTCCTCAAACAACCAGAAAGAGTGGAAAACATTAAAAGTTCTTAAGACCGGTTATATGGATTCGCGTTGTCATTGTTTTAATCGCACACTCTAGGAATGTATTTATGTTGTACGCCTGTAGAGAGTAACGTTGAACCGTTGCCGTAGTGACTGACCGTGTCTCTACACATGTGACGGACAGGTGCAGGTGGTGGAGCTGAAGGTAACGTGGATCACAAAGAGCTATTCACCCAAAGGCTCTGATAGTGTTTACCCCCCTCCCTCCACCATAACCCAGGAGAACCTCTGCAGGTGCAGTACCCCCTCTCAACACACACACACACACACACACACATACACACACACACACACACACACACACACGCAGCAAGCGTTTTGTACATCTGCTCTTAGGCTATGGTTAACCGTTACTGTTGTCCTAAAAACACGCCGTAAATTTCATTTATGGTGTGCTAGAGAAATATGTAGGAATGGGTTTAAACTTCTAAGCAACACACACACACACACACACACACACAAGCACAGACTGATTTTGTAACATTTTTACATTACATTACATAACATTTATTTGGCTGAAGCTTTTATCCAAAGCAACTTACAAGTGGGGAAGCAATTCAAGTTCCAGTATAGTGCAACTCCTATGACTAAGTATTATATCTGTTTTAAAGTGCAAGCAGTAAGTGCAAGCATTAAGTGCGAGTTTCTCTCAAGACAGAGGCAGGAGCGTAAGGCATGTTAGTGTAAGAGGTGTTAGGTGTTAGGAGAGTTATGAGAGGAGGTGCTCTCGGAAGAGGTGAGTCTTCAAGAGGTTCTTGAAGATAGAGAGGGACGCCCCTGCTGTGATGACAGTTGGTTGCATGTTCATTGTTTGTTTTTGGCATACGGTTTGTTTTTCCAGAGTAAAGCGACTGGGCTACTATGACCATACCCAGAGGCAGCTTGGGGAGCGGGCGCTGTATGTATTCCCAGCCAAAGGAGACGCTACACGCATTACCTGTGAGGGGCCAGAGGGGGCCCCCGTCCTCCCTGAAGACCCCGTGGCACGCAAGGTAGGAAGTGATTTATGTGTGAGTATACCATACCTCTCACTCCTACGTGGCATAGCATTGTGAAGTATTGTGGTATTGCACAGAGTAAACATTCAACAAAAACTATGTTGTACAAATTGTTACACAAAAAGAAACTGCGTCATAATGGAGGCAAGTCACTAGGGATATGGCCATTCTCACTCTCGTTTTCTGTTTGTGTGTGTGTGTGTGTGTTTGCTCCACTTTCTTTTTTTACAGCTGAAAAGAATGTTTAAAAAGGATTCTGGAAAGAAAGCTACGGAGAACGCAGACATACACAGCAACAGTGTGCAGCCTGTGGAGAAAGCAGAAAACACAGAAGGTATTCAACTCTCCTTTTTTTTTTTTTAGCAGAATGTTAAAACAGAAAGTCAAAAGAATCCTACAGAGGATTATATCAGCGGTAGCACAGTGAGGACAGACAGCAGACAGACTGCTCCCCTTGTTAACTCCTATGGAAATTGGTGACATTTTTTTTTTTAACAAGTACATTATATTCTCTTGTTGTTCATATCGAGGTGTGTAAGTATGTTTCTTTTTTATACAGTGGTTTTAAGACACTCCAGATGACTTTGACCGTGGGCCATATTTTTTCTGTCAGGTGAGGAGGTGCAGGAGGAGGCCTTGCGTGATCGCACCGAAGAGCCTCCTGTCCCTCGCTGTTCAAACAATGGCCCCATGCCACGTCCGGAGGCGGCGGCAGCGGAGGAGGGAGGAGGAGGAGGAGGAGGAGGTCCATCTGCAGAGGTGAACCAAGGACAGTGGGCTCACCTGGGAGAACTGGACTCAGACGAGGACCTTGCCGAGGACACGGACGACACCAGCTCCATCACATCCTCAGCCAGCTCCACCGCATCGCTCCAGAGCGGCCCCAGCCGTAAGAAGAGCATCCCCCTCTCCATCCGAAACCTAAAGAGAAAGCACAAGAAGAAGAGAACCAAGTTCTCTCGGGAGTTCAAGCCTGGAGACAGGTGAGTCTGGAGGAAGGAGATCTGTTCACCAAAGACAACATTCCAAAGATGACTTTTTGTATTGCTGTGGTAGATGATGTTTGGTTCATAGAAAATGTCAATGTATCAAAAAGGCTCAACAGAACCTCAGTTCACCTCAGTTCATACAGATAAGCAATACTGGTTGTTATTTGAATGGAATATCGAAAGAGAGTAGAGAGTGCTGGATATCTTTGAGTCTCTCAATATATGTATACTCTTTATTGTAGAAATATTCAGTTAGCTATGTACCCTTAGGCTCTGAAAATCTGCTTGCAGCATTTTCTAATCTGCTGAGCGTTTATGAGTCAGTCAGTCATCTGCTCAGGCGCGAGAAATGTCTCAGTTCTCAAAGCTCTGCCATGAATAGAGGACACGTTTGGCCTTGTAAGACACGACAGTCTGACAAAACTCTCAGCGTGTCCAGAAGCTGGCAGGAACACGGGCCAGGCAGTTAGCGGATCATATCATCAGGCGGCAGCAGACATTTAACACCCCTGTTCAAACACAGACGTGTTTATTGATCGCTCATCCTCTTCCTGAGAATGTCCTCTGTCTGGATGGAAGTATCATCAGCGCTTATGAGACTCACACCTGTGGTGCCTATTGTGCTGTAAATGTGGCATAAGAGACAGAAAGAGGGACACAGAGAGAGAGAGAGAGAGAGAGAAAGGGAGGAAGGGAGAGAGAGATGCAAAGGAAAGATGGAGTGCAGGTGGTGGAGGAAAAGAGAGAAAAAGAACAGACCGCCAACTAGGCCAGATTTATGAAACCTAAAGCATCTACGCCATTGTCCCACATGCCTCTCTTTTACAGCTCCACCCTTCTCTATTGATAGTAACCGTCTCCTCAGTGATGCTGTAAATAGGACCCATAAATAGGATATAGGATGGCCTTAAGAACAGGGCTCCTGTCCTAGTCTGACTCCTGTCTCTCGTCCCTCGCGGGTGGGGGTAGGGTGGCCGTTGAGGTGGTTTCCACGGTGACGTCCGCAGACGTTCTCTGGAAGGACGGCAGACTTGAGACGGGGATCCGTTCCAACGACCTCATACCCATACAGCATCTCGACAACCACGAGTTCTGCCCCGGAGACTACGTGGTCGACAAACGCCGTAAGTCTGCGGCACAGCCGCGCTCCTTTTCTACCCTTTCCATAATGAATCCATCTCTTTTTGTCCTCTTTTGATAATGAATCAAGCTACGGCATAAATGTTTACTGATTAAAATGGGCCTTTAATGTGGTCTTTGTAATGTGCCCTCAGCTCAAGCTCTTCAGGATCCAGGAGTGTACGGAGTGATACAGTCAGGGGACCATAAGGCCAGAACATGTGTTGTTAAATGGGTCAAACTCAACGCTTCTGGAGATGATGTTGAGGTCAGTGACCATTTAAGATTACGGTCGTTGTTATCTTCTTAATTCTCTACCCCCGAACTTCCAGTACAGTGTCAAAAGGCTCTTATTCTCTTAAGGTTTTGGCCAAAAAGATCAAAATGCCAAGTTCTCCTGTTGGATAGCACAGGATAACTTGAGTCCGTTTAAACAGAAGAGCTTTTGATTTATGTTGTATGTTGTCAAGGTGATTGGGGAGGAAGAGGATGTCAGTGTTTACGACATCGCCGATCATCCAGACTTCCACTTTCGCACCACCGATATCGTCATCAGAATAGGACACTCAGACACAGAGGACTGTGAGAATGAGGTGACACTCCCGCTCTGTGCTTAGTAATCAAAGTTAAATCTGACTCTGCGTTGTGATGCAGTGTGCGTTTTTGATGACTGGAAATAGATTCAAAGGGTGCAGAATCAGCCCTTCATGAGTTTACTTATTTTGTTTTATATGGAATCATTGTTCTGCTATTATTGCGTTCTGGATAGCAAAACACGCTTTATACCGCACAAATAAAGTGTATGCTTACGATCTGATAGCAGTTCGGTCTTTTTGTGGACATCTCCAGTTTCTGCGACCTCACTTTTCCTTTTGACCCGTTTGTCCACCTAGACGTCTGTGGGCCAGGTGTCAAGAGTGGATGTCAGCAGTAAGGTGGAGGTGGTGTGGGCGGATAACTCCAAGACCATCGTACTGCCGCAGGTAGGCCAGCTCTCTGCAAAATCCACGATCATACAATACTCTGTAGCATTCCAAGGTGATCCACAAGGTCTTGGGGAAGCTGGAACGAAGCTGTCGTGACACCTGTGTTGCTGACTTCTAAAAGTAACAGCGAGTCCTTTGCTTAGAATCGCGAAGTATTTTTAATGAGGTGCCGAGAATTCTGGACAGCCTGTTCTCTACTTAAACTCTGTGATCTGATCTTTAGGTTGCATTCCCAAAATAATACTTTGATTTCTGTGGTAAGTAATTAGATATACGCACGTCTCTGGTATCGTTTTTTTTTTCCCCTGAGAGCCCATTTTCTCTTTGCAGCACTTATATAATATTGAGTCTGAGATCGAGGAGACAGATTATGACTCGGTAGAAGGGAGCAGTAGTGGAGCCTCCTCAGAAGAATGGGAGGACGAGAGTGACAGCTGGGAGACGGACGACGGCCTGGTGTCGGAGGAACATGCCGAGGAACCTGCTGTAGCCACGCCTACGTCTGGAGCCCTGGCCGAGGGGAAGCCTTCAACACCCTTCTCCCCCAGTAGTACAGATGCACAGGGGGCTGGCCTCACACCAGACATGGCTGGAGGTACCTGATGTGACTGTTGAGTTAACAGGCAGTTATTATGTTTCAAAAAATTTCCTCTGGAATAAAAGGCTAACCTGCTCCTGTTTGTGAGTTTTGTATCTAAAAGATTATGAAATCGGTGTTGGCAAAAGATTTTACAACACGGATGAAATTTGGAGAGTTCTTGTTTTTTGTTTTTTTGTTTTTTTGTTTTGAACACTGTTGTACTCTCTCAAAGGTGGAAGTGTGGGCCCTGCCACAGAAGAGAAGCCCGCCAAGGAGGGACCTCCACGGGGTTTCCGTGAGTTGAAGGAGGCCCTGAAGATTCTGGAGAGCCTGAAAAACATGACGGTGGAACAGCTGTGGACTGGATCTCCAACCTCACCTACTGCAGAACCTTCCTCCGCTGCCACGGCGACCACGCCCGCTGATGCCAAACCGACCAAGGAGAAGCGTTTCCTCGATGACATCAAGAAACTGCAGGAGAACTTGAAGAAGACGCTGGACAACGTGGCTATTGTGGAGGAAGAACGTATGGAGGCTGCTGTCGAGGAAGAACGAGCCACGGTGCCGGTACCGGCAGAGCCTCAGACTCCTGTGCGTTCCGAGTGGCCCAGTGACACGCCAGTCCTGTGCCAACAGAGCGGTGGCAAACCAGGTGTCACGTTTACCAGTGCCAAAGGAGAAGTCTTTTCTGTTTTGGAGTGGGCACCAGGTAGAGTACACCGCTCAACTGCATTAATGTTTAATTCTTAATATGCCCATATCATTTAGTGAGCCATTCATGTTGAACAAAAAACGAAATTGAGGATACAGCTGACTGGTAGACGTCCAGGCTCCTTAATTAGTTTTCTGGGCAAAATGAATAAACAAACTTGGCTCCAACCGAAATTTTATGCCCTCAGAAACTTGATTAGTTTCAATTCCTGTTCCTATTTTCCTCATCTTACTCCCCTTTATATTCCTACCTATCGTTCTTACTTTTTATGTTTCAATTCATTCATTTTGCCAAAGCTCTTATTCAGAGAAACTTAGAAAGAAGTAAGTTGCGAAGATCTTTTCCATCCTTGTTTATATCAAGAAATGCCCTTCCTTGCTCTCTTCAGACACCCACACCTTTAAGAAGATGGAGTTCCAGCCGGCAGAGGCAAAGAAGTTCTTTAGCACAGTGAGAAAGGAGATGGCATTACTGGCCACCTCCCTGCCTGACGGCATTATGGTCAAGACCTTCGAGGACCGCATGGCATGTTTTACATTTGTCTGTTTTTGACTTTAGATCTCAGAGCCAGTAATCACTTATCATCGGTGACCATTTCACTTCAGTTTCACACTGATTCACATGAATTGGAGAATTTATACTGACATATTCAGAATACTGAGCAAAAGATATGATTTTTTTCCCCCTCTCTGATAGTCATCTGTAAACAAACTTAAGAAAGGCAGATGTATACCTCTTTGTGGGGAACCGTTAAAGGCCTTGAAACCAAAGTATCGGAATGGCACATGTCTGAAACCAAAGTATCGGAATGGAACACGTTGCACGCTCTACATTACAAAAGATGCAATGTCTGTAGTAGAAACTGTGAACAAGGCAGCTTGCTTCTAAAACTCTGGTATCTGTCTGTCAAACTGACCTGACTATTCCTTCTTTTCATGTCTCTGCCTTCAGATGTTAAGTGTGCTTCCTCTTTATCTGCACATATAGTTTGAGTCCTCTAAAAGCATCCACAAGTTTGATGTGACACTCTCAGTAACCAAAGGATACAATAAGCTTCCTTTTTGCTTCCAATTTACCCCTAATATGAAAAAAAAAAGCAGCCCTACAAGAACTGAAGTTGTTTAGCTGAGAGGCGATCATCTTTGATCTGTGTAACAGTCATTAGGTGGTGTTTGGGAGTGCTTCTTTGAAATATTTTGGCTTGGCTCCACTCTCTTAATACTGATTTGTTCTGTTTCTGTGCTCCAGGACCTGTTCTCCGCGCTGATTAAAGGCCCCACGCGTACACCGTATGAGGACGGCCTGTTCCTCTTTGACATCCAGCTTCCCAACATTTACCCAGCCGTCCCCCCCCTCTTCCGATATCTCTCCCAATGCAGCGGTCGCCTTAACCCCAATCTCTATGACAACGGCAAGGTGTGCGTGAGCCTGCTGGGGACCTGGATCGGCAAGGTAACAAATCTGTTATCCCCCATAAGATTTCACTCGTAATTGAACATCAGGTACCTTGTGTTGGGACTTGTTTTGCCATTTGCTCCGATTATTTGAAAGCTTACCGAAAGCTGCAATATCCAGTAGCTTTGCTGTTTGTTTGTTTGTTTGGGTCACTGTGACTCACTGTGTTTGTCTTTTCTTTCCACAGGGCACAGAGAGATGGACTAGCAAGTCCAGTTTACTCCAAGTCCTCATATCTATTCAAGGTCAGCTTTGCATATTCATCTCTCGTAGAAACGTTTTTCTTTTATGTTGTTTCACTAAGAGCAGATGTGGCGGAGCGTGTATATCGCATTATGCTTATAGTTTTACTGGTTTACTCTTATTTCATTTTTTTTTTTGACTATTGTTTGTGCAGCATGTTCTTTACTGTTTGAACATTATACGGGCAACCATTTTGTTGGGTTCGTTGGGTACATTTCAGAATTTAAGGATTGCTACCATTCGGTTTTATTGCCAAATACTTTTTTTTTCTCAGGAGGATCTTAACAGTTTATCAGCAGCCAGAATCCGTTTTTGCCGCGGCTTGTTTGGCAGATGTTTGTTGTTCTCCAGAGTCTGTGCAGCACACCTGTTTGTCTTCCCTCAGGTCTAATCCTGGTCAATGAGCCCTATTATAACGAAGCAGGGTTTGACAGCGACCGTGGGCTCCAGGAGGGCTACGAGAACAGCCGCTGCTACAACGAAATGGCGCTCATTAAGATGGTTCAGTCCATGACGCAACTGCTGCAGCAGCCCGTGGAGGTCTTTCAGCAGGAGATCCGTGAGCACTTCAACTCCAGCGGCTGGAGGCTGGTCCACCGGCTCGAGTCCTGGCTGGAGCTGGACGGGGCGGTGGTGGAACGTGGGCCCCGCGGTGGAAGCCTTCGGGGAGAAACCCTGGAGGAGGAACTGCCCCAGGCACTGGCCCACAGCAGTCCTAGCAAGCAGGACCTGAGGAGCGAGGAGGAGCTGGAGGACTCAGGCCTCAGCCCGTCCACCGTGGGGCCCAGCGGGCCTCCTGGCGCAGCCGCACAACAGGACCTGAGCCAGACCTCGGACTTTGACGGCTCAAGCGTGGGGGCCGCCGGTTCCGAGGGGACAGAGATTTTGGACGGGGCGTTGGGATGCGGGTCGGTACCGCATGCCGGGAAGACCACCCAGGACCCCCAGCCCGCCGTCAGACCAAAGAAGCGAAGAAAGAGCTACCGAAGCTTCCTGCCGGAGCGGAGCGGATATCCGGACATTGGCTTCCCTCTCTTCCCGCTCTCCAAAGGCTTCGTAAAAAGCGTTCGCGGGGTCCTTTCGCATTACCGAGCTGCCCTGACCGCTGCCGGCATCCCCGAGCACCCAGAGGACAAATAAAGTGCCGAAGTTCTCTCTTTCTCACTCCCACTCTCTCTCTCTCTCTCTCTCCCCATTTCATTATATCTGTGGGAGTATCACTGCCCCTTTATCATACTTTACCACTTTGCTAGCCAGCCAGCAAGCCAGCCAGCCACATTTTCCCTGCTGGAGGAACAATGTTACCCCAGCAGCTGCCTGCACTCTGTTTTTCTAAACAGAAAAAAAATCAACTAATTCCCACCTCGCTGTGCGTGTGTATTCACTCTCTTCGAGTTCTTGCTGGCAACAAGATGCTAGTGTGCTTCATTCATGCTTTTTTGGGGACCGTTGTTTGCACTCCTACCCTTCCCCGCCCCCCCTGACGACCCTCCTGATACACTGGTCACTCAGGGAGTCATGAACGCAGAACGCGCTCCACAGCCAATGGGCACGTGCCTCCGAGACAGTTCTGAGACATGACTGAGATGTATGAGATGGTTTCGAGACATTTTTGAGACATGTGGGAGGGTTGGGTGGTGCCTGAGAGATGAAGCTGTTCCAATAAGGCGCCAAGATATTGTGCCATCGACTGCTCCAATTTGTCATGCTGTCTGTCATTTCTGTGGGGGAGGGAGAGAGAATCCTTTGTTTGCCTGCTAGCCATTCATAAAAGTGACACCACATAGTGGATTTGCACAAGTCTGTGAAAACGTTATCGGATGGACAAAATAACGTGGTGATTAATATTACTATTAGTGTTGCCATGACATTTTGAATCAGGCAAGTTTTAGGACACCTAAGGCAGACTGTAGTTCTTTTGGCGATGGAGAACTACATATACATATATATAAATAAATATATATATATATATAATCAGTGCTGCTCTATGTGCTGCTTCACCATCTTCCTGTTCAATTCACATCAAATTTCGAAGGGAAAAAAGATCCACTCTTTTAATGTTGATGTTGCTGATACAATGCTTTTTTTCCACCCCAAGCTCATAAACGTGCACAAAAAGAATGTTTTAAACTGCCCGAACAAGTCGCTCTACTAGTTCCTGTTGGTTTTTGCACCAAAATTACGTAGACATTGAGTGTCAAGTTTACATGCAAAAATAGCCAGACCATCACAGATTTTGTCTTCAAACTGGAAATGTAGTTCTCTCTCTCTCTCTCTCTGGGTTATAACTGGATCAGACAAAAAGTAGGTTTATCGCACTCAAAAACAAACAAACGAAACAAAAAGACAAAACAACAACAACAACAAAAACGAAGTCTGGCCCGTCATGCGCTGACTCACACTGGCACACCCTGTTATTTTCTGTGCGGTGCATATCCATCTCATTACGTTCTGAAACTGCTACACCTTCACGCGCTCATTTATTACAAAAAACGTTTTACATTTTTCTAAAACAAATGACTTCTTTTTGACATGGGGGAGGGGTGTGGGGGGGGGGTGGGGGCATCTTCCCATTAGCTTTGTTTCATAGACTTGAAAAATAAAATTACAAGGTCTAGACCTGACTTCATACCTCCTAGTCGAGTACCGACGTTGAAACATGACACGAGTTCGACATTCCCTTTTCATTCACAGTTTCATTCGCAGTCTCTCCAGTGGTTTAAAGCGTCTTGCCTTACCTGCCCTGTCCTGGCCATTACACAGCAGTCCCCACACCTTTTAAAGCCAGACTTCACGGCCCCGATCAAATGCCATCAACGGCCGCAAGTCCTGGTTTGGGGGCCGGGGCGTACTCGTATAGAGAATCACGTGCTGCCACACTCGCCCTTCAGAACTTGGGCTGACACAAATCAGAAGTTATGGTTTCAGGCAAAGACTTTTAGTGTTCATTTTTCAGTTTATTAGAGAGGTTATTTGAGACTTTTTTTTTTTTTTTGCTTGAGGCTAAATTAGTCATACTCAATCTGAACTTCTCTAGAATTGATTTTTGAAGCACAAGGGGAGCAAGTTCTGTCCTTTTTTCATTTTAAACCAACTGTGAAACATAGAATCATATCAGCCCATGTCATATTGTCTTATTGTTTGTTTTTGTTGTTGTTGTTGTTGTCGTTATATGTACCTGGGCTAATTTCCATTTTGACAAAGGGTAGTCAGTATTACATATGATGTAGCACTGCAGATGCTGATAATCTCCTCACTTCTCCTTTGTTGCCACCAGGGGGCAGTGGCTGACTGTCTCTGATGGGGAGTTTGGAAAGTGGATTTTGGGTCTGGTTCTGCCATTACATATTGATCAACTGAGACTGACTTGAATTGTTTTGTTTACATCCATTTCAGACTATCTGATATTTAGACTTAGTCTGCAGACACTATTAAAAAAAAAGGGATGTGATGGGGGGGAGTTTGAATAATTCTACGTAAGTGCAGTATACTTAACCTGTGAAAGAGTGTGTGTTTTTTTTTTTTGTTTTTTTTTTCCCCACGCGCATACGCACATCACGTTACACTAATTAGGCGTGTATGTCCGTGAGAAAACACACATGCTCCCCTTGGGGTTTTTTTTTTTTTTTTTTGTGGAAGGTTTATTGTGTGTTACCTATGTGAAAGAAGCAGTTCTGTTTTGCACAAAAGTTGACGCTCACTCGTGCACTTGTGTTGCAGTGCCATGTTGTAGCACACCTATTCTGCTTTTAATGATTTAGGTCAATAGAGGGGGAAAAAAAAGGGTCAAGACAGTGAGTTGTAAACTTACCCCGCTTGGTTGTTTTCCTTCAAATCTTCATCGGTCTTCCTTTTCCTCACAGATACATTCCTGGCATGGCAATCAAATCCCCAATTTGCAACCCCCCCCCCATGTCAGAAAACTCTGTAGTATCATCCTAGCATCCATCATTGTGTATCTGACATGCTAAGAACTTCTGCGTAAAGCACTCGCGGACGTATCGATCTTTTATAAATTCTCTCCTCACAAAAAAAAAAAAATGGAATTTTCCAAATACGTCGAAAAAATCCCCAAATTGTGGCCGTGTTTACGTGTGTGATGCTTTCGCTGATTTATGGTGGACCTAAAAGATGCTAGTTTGGAGTTCTCTGACATGAACTGGCTGTTTTTCTTACTATGCTCATCTGTCTCTCCCTCTTACTCACTGGCTCTTTTTTTCGAAGAGTTGACGGTGAGCTTTCAACCGCTGCAACCACAAAAATGTGAAGTTAAACCTGGAACAGATGTGGTCATCAAGCACACGAAGCTCTGAACTGTTTTTTTTTTCCCCCTTCTTCTTCTTCCCTGTGTATGTGTATAGTTAATCATATTATGAGAGATATCAGCCAAAGCATGTAATATGTTGCTTTAAGCCTTAAATGGCTATACACAAGACTTGACTGTACGATGTATACATTTCCACAGTGGCCTGTATTGGTAAACTAATAAAATATGATTTGTAGCCTGATTTCTCTGTACAGAAGTCATGATTATATAAATGATATATATTTAACAGAGAAGTGAGTTCTAAGTTGTCATGTGTATGCTTGAGGCTTATAAATTGCTGAGTGTGTGTATTGTATTATTCTTATGATTTTTTTTTTTTCCTTTGGGTTTATTTGTATTTTTTTTACTATTATTTTGATTGCATTAAAAAAAACAAACCCACAACTGTATAAAATGATGCATTAAACTCTTTGCGAGCAGAACCATAGAAACAAATGGTGATTATAGCATTCATTCTTTTGGTGTTTGTAATCTTCCACACACACAGAATTGAATAGAAAGGATCAATGATTTCAAATCTATTTTTACTCAAAAAGAAATCACTCCAGTTGAGATTTTTTTTGTTGTTGTTGTTGTTTTTGATTACAAAATTGACATACATTTTCAAAATGGAAAAATAGAGCTCTCTTTGACACATTATTTCAATACATGGCTTCAATCATTCAAATACAAAATAGTTCCCATAGTTAATCCCATCACCGTATAAACTAAGAGGGAAAAAAAAAGAAATCCAAAAAGACAAAAGAAGGTCAAACTTTCTTCATGAAAGAAACAGCAAAGTGGAGCAGCAAGTCGCATTGCTTTAAATTGACTTCATTATAATGACAGACCACTTTATCTTTGGAGTGAGAGTGAAGGGGTGGCTTTATAATTGGATCACTGGGCAGATGTACATTAGTTACTTCAGATTCCTCCCCAATAAAACACACACACACATATACACACACACAGATATTTCTAATTAGCTGAAAAGTAGCATTTAGAAACTGGGTGCAAATTGACTATCCTTTTTAAATGAACGAATCTCTCTCATAGTTTTCCCCTTTTATGTATACCCATAAAACTGAATCCTGTGAGAAGATTTAACCGAAGAAATCATAATTATACTTCACTACTATTTTGATTTAACTGAAATACCTTTCCTTCATATAGAGATAAGTAAAAATGAATTGAACATCCTGACTTAAAATTAAGTTTGAAATTTGATCATAGCACAACAAGAGCTGTTCAGCAAAAGCAGCCTTGGCCTTCATTTAATTGAAATGAATGGCTGTGCTGTTTCTTTCATTCATTCACGAAAATAGCATACCTGCCCTCCTCCCACTGCTAGCGGTCACACAAGCAAGGCACAGCAATACACTCTGATACAGTTACCTTGTATAATCAACAGACATCGCAGAGTTTGCATAGCTAACAAGAGGATATGTACTGAACATGACAGGATTCTGTAAACTTGACACTTTCTCTACAGTCTGTATATAACAGTCACAGTTACTGTGTTGACCAAAGCATGATAAATCCATAACAGAGTAAAAATAATAAATGGATGTATGACATCACAGCATTTTGTGCTAGTTAGCTTACATTCCAAACCTGATAAATTCCATTACAATCTTTGCTCACCTGGAGCATTGTTAAAGGGGGTGTACAGTGTTTTCAGAAAGAAACAGCTGTAAAAGGACAAATGCAGGAGGAATGACTTCCTAAGGAAAAATATGGACTTTAAAAAAGAAACAGTTAATACATTCCTACATTACAGTACATCTTTGAAAGGTGCGTTTATGTGCAAATCAACAAAAATAGTCCTCTTCCGTTTTTTTTTTTTTTGGTCAATATTAAAACGTAACTGCGAGTCTGATCCTAAGGCGGATTTTAACAAGCAAAAACGGAAAGGCGTGACACAATTAAGCAAAGGACTGCCTGCCGGTTTAGGTTTTTAGAGGGTCCATTTCATCGCTAACTAATGTTCCATGGACCACATCAATACTTTTAATTCAAATATCGCTAAGCTTCAAACATTCCCCTAGGGAAATCACTAGGCTTGTGATCTCACTCAGCAATATTGTGAAATGCATGAGCACATGTCTGTTTTGTCACAGAGTTGGTTGGGAGCTGCGTTATTTATTCCAGTGCTCATATTAACACGCTGTCGTAGCAAGAACTCAACACCCATCTGGCTCCTCGTGCAGCGTTAAAAAAGTCAATAAGCCCCCCCCCCCCCCCACACACACACACACACACTCACACACTCTTCCTTTCCTTTCCCATCCTTTCTCTTCTCCCTTGACTGATTCTCCGCTCAACCGAGTTCCTATTTTCCCCTGTTGTGAATATAATGGAACAACCGACCAAAGCTCGAGAAACCACTACGAATGAAAAGCCGGATTATTTTTGGACAAGACCTTATGCTGTCGTCATATTTGTTGTCGAAACCATCATCGTCGTTGTCATCAACACCATCATCATCTTATTCATTATCATCCTTTGCGGAGCCTTCCCTTTTAGCAATAAACCTCAGAAATAAGGACACGCACGGGCATTATAGCTTAATTGTCTTGTGTACAATCAGAGGCAGTTAGCTGGGCCTGCAGACAACCAAGGGAGATGGAGAGTGGGGGGTCTCGACAGGAAGAGGAGGGGCCAGCCGCAACCCCACAGCCTAAAGACTCAGTGTATGCACCTTACATCAGTCATGTAGTACTGCTACTCTCTGCATTTGCAGGACCAAGTTTTAAACTACGTTTATCAAAAGAAAACCTTGAAGAAGACACAAAATGCACTTGGTTTTAAGAGGTTATAGAATATAGCCTACTCAGTGGTGTGGTGCAGTCACTGAGTGAGTGGAATATGGTTAATTGCCGCTAATGACAAACACTGGCCTGTAATGGCACGTTGGCTCACACGGGTTGAGTTTTGTAATGTCAGTGCTGGCCTTGGGCTGCCTTGTACAGCTCTCTGAGCTAAAGGCCTTGACCACTGAAGGTTTCAATCGAAACCCATTACACTCCAGGGAGATCATTCAAGAGATGACAGTGGCTCGCCCACGGCTGAGCGATGAGCAAAGCATCCAGACTAATCATTAGCCTGCAGTATGGAGAAATGGAAGAGGAGCCTGTGACCTATTACTTTATTCCCTCTCACTGATCTAGATAGCACCATCACACACCCTGTTCCCCTCTCCTATTCTTCTTTCTCTTAAAGCTCACTGAAGAGGCTAAACAAAAATGTTTTTATCCAGTGACAAATGCTTTGCCCTTAAAACCGTGTAGCAGGCTGATACGTCATTGTTGGTAAAAAAGGAGAAGAAAGTGAGATGGGCGAAGAAAATTAGAATCAATCTAAGTCTTTTCCAGACCTTCAAACCTTCAAACTGTAGCACTTTCAAAGCAGCAAAATAAACTGTCCAGTATGTTGAAATTGTAGCATCAGTAATTACTCTGACATCAAACGTGCAAATAAATTAAGTATGACTCGACCCCTCCGTAATCCTTTCCCTTTCCAGAGTAATAAAAACAGCAAAAACAGAGATGAGCACTTCTGGGAAATATCTATCAGTTCCCTCTCTAGAGGCTCAGATTGGACTCAACAGTGATGAGCTACAGCTCTATCCAGTTATTAGACGAGCCAAACTGCCATGGATTTGTGCCTGAACCGGCCCATAGTCCACAAGCTCCCCATCCACGGTGATGGTCCCTTTGGGCGAGTAAGGCTCCAGACGCATCGCCCTCACTTTGACATACACCACGTAGGGGCAGTTTGTGGTCAAATGGGCACCTTTCTCCATAGCCAGAAAGAGACGCAGGAGAGCAGCACGTGAGATGCCTGCCTTTACATACATGAGGTGGATGATACCGTCCTCCGCTCTGGAAGCCGGAGCGGCCAGAAGATCCTCGGCGAGGTGCGACTGATACATGGCCAGCACCAGGACAAAGTCCTCATCTTGGACCACTGTCCAGTGCATGGGCACAGGCTGGTCAAGAGGAACCAGCAGATTGTCCTGGGGCCCAAGCTCGGGGGAGGACTCAGTCCGCTTGGTCTTGAGAGTGTTGTTGGAATTACACGAGTTCTGGAAGGTATGAGCCTCATTGTGAGGCGAGACGTTGGCCGGCGTCAGTGTTGTGAGGTGACCGTTAGGTGTTTTGGATGACAAGGGTTCCTCAGCTGGGAGATAAGCCAGTTTGCCACGATAGACGCGCAGCGACGCCAACCGCACTAGCGTGCCCACGGTGAAACGCGCAGCGCCCACGTGCCTATATTTCTCACTCTCGATGTCGACGTCGGCCACAAACCCCCATGCCAAAGACAGGAAGGAGAAGAGTCTCTGGTTGGAGGCCATGGAGACTGAGGTTAGGTCTAGGCGGGACACCAGTCCTTTACACAGTAGGAAGCCACAACTCAACAGCAGCTCCTCACTGGACACCGGCTGGGACCTGTCAAGAATGGACGACATGCAGTCAGCTGACAGCCCCAAAACAAAGACACCTACCAGCTGGAGGGGGCGGAGAGGTCACTCTGCCAGCCCCGTGTCAGTCAAGCTACCCCCAGCCCATCCCCCTGTCTGCTTTCAAGCCGATTACATGCAGTCTCCATGGAGCTCTGATTGAGACTGTCTGCATCAGCTGAGCAGTCTAAGATGCTATCAGTAATGCTCAGCTGCATTATGTAACGTTTATTAAGCACTTTGTTTATTTGTGTGGAGAAAACTGTCAATAATTAATAGCGCACACAATGGCTTTGTATGCAGCTCACATTGTGAAGTGTTATGTTTCCTCCACTGCTTTGTGAAGTATTTTGAAGATAGATACTTATAACTGCACTTACACTAGTAAATCATTTGAGGAAGGAGATGCCTAGATAGGAGTCTATGTTGAGGATCAGAGACTGGTATTTTATTACAAATATAGATTTATAATTGTTTAGGAAGCACCTGGGACCATATTCATGATGGTAGTGTTAGACATTCTTCTCCTACACCCTCCTACTGCAACACACTCCCCCATACACTATATCCCCTCCCACTCTGACACACTCTCCTACACAGAGAAAACAAACCAGTCTCTGGATCCTTCCTCTCTTTGTGCTGTTGTCTGGTTGCAGTGTGGCATAGTGCTGAGTCTCCATGCCAACCAAACACCCAGAACTGGCTTTGACTGCCTTGCAGTTTCTGTTCTAGAACACTTCAGCCAGCCTTGAACAAAGGGCACCTGCCAGGCATGAGTAATGGAAACACGATAGGGCCTCACCCAGAGTAGTGGTGTATGGAGGCTGCCAATGCATTCCCTGAGCCCCCTGGTAACACCCCCAGAGGAGTTTGGATGGCATCTTCCCAATCTTCTCTCTCCATCAAGCCGTTCACCACCTGAGGACATACAGAGGACAAGCTCCACACACCAGACTAATAGGCTGCCTATCAGTAGCTATTATAGCACAGTTTACCAGCAGGGATAAATGGGTTTGCTCTGTGTTTCCACATGTTCGGGGACTGTCTGAAATGCTTATATTTTCAACATTCAAGCTCGTGAGAATTTTATATTATAGTCCACAATATTTATAGATATGATGGATGCTAACTACCCTGATATATACGTATTACAAAATTCAAGTTATGTCATCATGTATGATTTACATTTTGTATACATCACATTAAGAGAATGACATTGCTGGGGAAACTTTCTTACTAGTGGCCTGAATTATGTATAATAATTGTGTGATTACTAGTTCATGTACTAATTACTCATTGCTACCTGAAGGATAACACTGAGATACTAAGAGTGGAAACGTCACCTCAAACAGCAGTCCATCACCTGACATGATTACCAGAGCGTCCCACTGTGACAGATCAAGCTCCCGAACCAGCTCTCTCGCATGGTTTTGACGTTCTGTAAAAATGACAAACATAGGAACAAAACATTAGAGCCATCTTTGTTAATCAAATTAAAACCAACTGACCAAAAATGTCGACTGTCATCACATTTTTTTTTTAACTTAATCCACTTATGTAATGTTATGAATCATTGTTATCTAATGCACGAGTACACAACAAATATGACTAGATGTCAGGGCATTTTCTGTCTGCTAATACATTGTCTTTTAGATTTGAGCATGGTTTGTTAAGCTTAACATCACAAAAACACACATACATATTAAAAAAAAAAAAAAAACGCCAGCAGGGGGCAGCACGTAGTTGGGTTGGTGCATATCCTATCAACAAAAGCCATTTTCCTCTTTTCTCCCATGTTCACTATTACACATTCTGTATTACAGCTTTTCCACGTACCACTAATTTTGAGAGCCCTTTCCTAAGTAAGCACCATCCAAGCTGAAAGTGAAGAGAGTGCACAACCCACTCAGAAAGTCCATTAACATCAATCCTTTCTTAAATATCCACCTGCATCTTAAGCCAAGTTCCCTGTAATAGCATCCGATAACATACTTGTCTCTCATTTGTCTTAAGTACTGAAACCCAGAAGTATCATGTCTCTGGTCTCTAGGAGCCTTGTTCTGTTTTGGTTTGTTATATCTGGTGGAATATTTGTTCACTTGCGAAGGCCATTGTTTTCTGCTAACCTACACACAACGGCTAGCAGCTCCCTTAAGTGCAGTCCCCAGGGGAGGCATTGCATTACCAGGCTTTATACTGGGCTCTGTGAAGCCAAGCAGAGAGTCAATTCCCCTTTATCAGTCTAGTCACATCACATTCTCTTATGCAGGGCCTGTAAACCACACGGACTCTTGAGAAACTAAAGCCGCAGGAACTAATCAGAGAACTGACCCAGTCAGGACTGAAAGATAAGGTAAGATAAGGTAGGATAAGACTTTACTGATCACTGAAGGGAATTTCTCCAGCAGCAAGTAACACACAAAAAATAAATAACAATACCAAAACAAGAAAAATAAAACTGCTATCGATGGATAATAAAACAGTTTACTAATAATTTACTACAATTACCATGTAATCCCAACTATGTCCCTCAACACTTTAAATATCAGTGATGTACAGCATAAAGTGCATATGAGATAAAGAGCAAGATGCAGAGATACACTGCATATGAAATGAAATATGCATAAGGTGCACAGAGCAGTGCGACAGTCTGATATTCTGAGGAGTATGTACGTGGATGAAAGTACACTGTGTATCCAATACAAAGTACAGTGAATAATATGTGTGAATGGTGAATGTTTAGCTGCAGATAAGTGCCAAGTGCAATTATGCATATGAGATATAAACCAATAGATTGTGCTTGTGATGCAAAAAAGAAACATGGTGCAAACTACCGCAAGTGTATTTTATAATATGATAGTTCATAGGGCGGCTGTAGACAGTTCCTGACAGTCATCCCGCTGATTGTGTCTCAGGGTCACTGGGGCAGGAGACATTGAAGAGGCGGATGGCAGGTGGCGTGAAGGAGCGTCTGAAATGCTCTGTGATGTGCCGTGGGTGGTTAAGCCGGGGTCTTAGGAGGTTCCTCTGGTCCAGCAGCAGCTCCCCCATTAAGAGGGTGGGAGTCATCATCCAAGATGGAACACAGCTTGTTCATCATCCTCTTTTCTTCCACAACTCCCTCCACAGAGTCAAGACTCTGCTGCACTTCAAAGCCTGCCTTCTTGACAAGCTCGTTCAGCCTCACTGCCTCCGCCTCTTTTTATTGCGCCCCCCCCCCCAATACACAACAGCAGAGAAGATCACGCTGGCCACAACGGACTGGTAAAACACGTGGAGCAGCTTTTTGCTCCACTGGATGATCTGAGTCTCCCAGGAAGAGGAGTCTAATTTGTCCTTTCCTGAAGAATACATCAGCGTGGTCCACCCAGTCCAGCCTACTGCTGATGTGGACCCTCAGGTACTTGTGCGCTATCTCCGCATCTCTTTATGGAGACAGGTGCTGGCGATGATGCCTTGCCCCGCTGGGTGTCCACCAGAAGCACCTTTGTTTTGCTGATATCGAGATGGAGATGTTTCTCCCGGCATCACTCAGTGAAGCTGTCCGCCACCATCCTGTGCTTCCCCTCCATCCCCTTTCCGCTATTTTAGAGTCATACAAGAACTTCTGGAGCTGGCGCGACTCCTAGCTGAATCTAACGTCATGGGGCGTGGATTGTGCAAAGGAATGGTGACAGTACAACTCCCTGGAGTGTTCCTGCGCCTCGTGGGAAGACATCAGAGAGGTGGTGTCTTAACCTGAACAACTATGGCCAGTTGCTTGGATAACTGGTGAACCAACATACCAGTGTACTCTCTACCTGTATGGCTGTGAGCTTTTCCCCCAAGTGGGTGGACTGGATTGTATTGTTCTTTCGGTTCGAGAGGACCTTGACGGCCTTAGCAATATTCTAAGGCTTGTTTTTCGGGAAACAGTGGACTTACCTAGTGGGTATTATTATGGCGCCTACATGAAACTTGGTGTAGTCCATTATGTAGATGGACAGCCCATCAATATCCTCATCATAGGTTCAGAAAACATGGTCTGGTCCTTATGTTTACACTTAAAGAGCCTCCACACAGTCCTGCGACCAGACCAGAACAGTCTTGGCTATGGCGCACTGTTGCTGGATAGCTGACATATATTTAGTCACTAGGTGTGCTAGATTGTGGTCTGAAGGGCACTTTTGTGGTTGATAGGCAGTGGAGGTGTAAGCATATCTGACATTTGCATATAGCAAGTCCAGAGTTTGTAACAAAAGTAACCTTTTTTATTCTTCAGAGAGAAAAAGCTTAGTTTGTTTACTTGGGGTTAAGGACTGGTTTATGAATGCTATGCTAGCTCAGAGGCTGAAGTTGCATATTGAGCTACGAACTATTTTTAAACTGCTTGTGAACAACGCTACTGTGGCTAAACGACCCAAATGCTCTCAAATGGTCGTAGTGCCAAACCCAACCTCAGCCTCAGGGCAATGTGACATTGAGACTCCACCAAGTGAATCCAATTCCCGATTCATTATGCCAGAGCCTCTCAAGCCATGACACTCTGCCCTGAGCAGGAGGTAAAATGGAGTTCAGGGTGAATGCTTTGCTTAGGGTGCTTCACAATGAGATCCAAATTGGACTCATTTTTCTCGAAAGGCCTGAGGCTTCATTTTCAGTGACACCTGAACCTGCGATACTCTTCCCTTCTCTCTTTGTGTTTCACCAATGAATAAACCTTCACACACCCACACATAACCTTGCACAATAGTCACAACACCTCCCCAAACTTAAATCTCCATTTTGTCAAAAGCTGAGACTGACACTGAATTGTACACTCTTATTGTTCAGCCAAACAGTGACATCTGATGCCTAAAGTCTCACAGGCAGCTTTATGATGTAGCATACCAGAGCGACAGCAGACAACTAGATTCCATTAATCTACATCATTTTTGAGGCTGACAGAAAAAAGTGCTCTCCTACAGTGTACAAAGACAACCCAACATACATTCATTTCCTGACATAAAACACAATTTACAACAATACGTTCTCAGCTTGAGAGAGTTTGACTGACATCAAATGAAAGTACGCTTTTCTCTAAGGTACTACATCTCAAGCTAATGGACTGAGAATAAAATGGCAAATATTTCACCCTAACTGAGAATTAACGGTGACAATATACTGAAAGAAAGTACGTTCTTCTGAGCTATTTCAGCATCAAAGAAGTAGGTTGAGGGTCAGTTTTAGTTCGCCCTGTCCTTTGGAGCACAAGTTGCTCTCTCCTATATTGCTTGTTCAGCCTCTGGAGAGAAGGTTGGGATGCCTAGGGCCACTGGTGGGAATGGTCATTCTGTCACCCAAACACACCAAAGGTAAACTGAAAATAGAGAAGCTGCAGTCAATGTCAGCACCAATGTACTGAGCGAGTAATCATGAGGGGCTCGGTGTGAAAGCGGCTGAGGAAAGACAGCCTATGGTTCTTACAGGAGAACAGGGAAAACATTAGCACAGAGACACACGCAGATAGCAAAATGAAGTCCCTCATCGCTTCATTAAGCAATGCTGTCTACGCGCTAACATACGAAACATTACAGCAGCCATGATTACAGATGGAGGAGGAAAAACAAACGCCGAGCTGACTCAGTGAGCCCACGGCTATGGATTCTCCTCCTCTATGGCTTGAGGCGTACTCCGTCAACAGGGTCAAAGCAGCTAAAACACAAGCTGTCATTTCTCATTTGAGCCCAACTGTCAGTTCTCCATTAGCCACCATTTGGCAGAGTCTGACAATATCCTGAGTGTAAAACGCTGTTCTTTTCAGAGACAGAGAGGCTGCATTTCATGTCGGTCAACTCGATTTCAATTCCACTGCAGTTTCTAAGGCAGTGCAGATCCATTTGTGCTGTGTCAGATCAACCTTAGATACAGGTCTTAGATACTTGTCTTAATGGATCGTCAATTTATATTTAACGTAAACTGCTTAACATTACATTGAAACTGAAGGTATACAAAAAAAAGAGCATTGTTATATTTAAATATGATAGTTATCATATTGATTAATCAGATTGATTAATTAAATATGATTGTTCCTAGTTATGATTTTTGTCAAATTTTCAGTTCTCCATTGGCCTCCTGGATCTGCATTCAAACACAGCAGGGGTAGATCTCATCTCACTTGTATCATTAAAAAATGTTCTGCCCACAGATGGTAATTTTCTCCTGATGTGGAGCAGTAAACACTAAATTCAACCCAAGAACTCGAGCAGCGTTTACAACTGTTGCAAAGAATGTAACGCTACTGTTTACTTGGTTAATCAAGCACACAATCTCTGTTTATGTAATACTGACACCCACAGCTTGAAGGGTAATGTTTTCCAACACGACTCATTAATGTAAAAAAAACCAAAACATTGTGCTGGCACATTAACTGTAACATTCTTTATTTTGATGGGTACGAAAAAGATTTCAGAATAATATTCAAAATCACAGCTCCTGTCTCCCTGTGGCACATTAGCAACCATGAAAAGTACTGACTATACCTTTTTTTTTATTATTTAGAACAAACACACAGAATCCCCTCAAAGAATCATTGAGACATTTGGAAAAGTTCTGCCAAACTACTGAAAATGTAAGAGAACTCTACATTTTCCATTGTCAGCAATTTAGATGTGCAGTTTGTGCATTAAGAAGACTGTTTTTTGCCTCACTTTGAGCACTTAACTGATACCTTACACTGCAGTAATCTCAGGACAGGAGGACACACCACAGAGGTTGACCTGTCAGCATACTATGATTACAGGCACTCTCTGTGGTGGGATGTTCCAACTTTCTAATCAGTAACAAGTTAAGAATGAGCACTGCTTTGATTTTTAATCTGGTCAAACACCAACAACAAAGAACATCAATAATCACAGAGCATTCGTGCTATTTGGTGCCGTTAACAGTAGTCAAATAACATTGACCGGTCTTGTATGCTGTGGTCAATCTGGTTTGACTACAGTGGTGTTCACTTACCTGTGATAACCAGGGTGTATGGAACTCCGGCCTCGTGGAGCATACGCTGGATATGGTTGTTAAAGAGGGCAAGAGCCTGTCCCTTACCACTGTGGGGATTCAGAAGCAACAAAACACGACATGGCCGCCGCACCTCACCGTGTGCACCTGAGAGAGAGACGGAGGGAGAGAGAGAGAGAGAGAATGTAACCTTTTTCTTCCAGCCATGATGTTACTGGTGCCATGTTTACTGCTCTAGCTTTAGTAAAAAACTAGACAACAGGGATTTCATTTAAAAAAAAAAAAAATACATGGCAATTTTGCATTGCAGCCCTAATTTGGGGAAAGTCCAAATAAACTATTAAAATATATGTCATGAAGCATTTGCCTTGTCAGTATCCAAACTAAAAATCCCTGGTATTTCCTGTGCAAGATTAAGAATGAACTGAAATACTTCAAATACAATTAGGTCACAGAGGCATGCTAAACTGGTTTGACAAACATTCCACTAATAGGGTGAGCTAATGAAAACTTTAATGGGAAGGTTTGGTTAGGCAGTCTAAACATCTCAGTGTTCTGCACTGACTGAAGTTTCTCCTGTTGAAATCTGACACCCAGGATTATTATTTTCAGGGTCCAGAGAAGTGACTGAGCAGTGAGGTTGAGATGTTTGCGGTCATCCAAAGGGTTTGAAAGGCCTCAGATGTCATAGAAACATTATTGTTATGACAAAAGTAAATATCTGCTCTTCTTGGCTTCTGTTTAGTTAGAGACTGGGGTTTTTGCTGGAGGATGTGAACTGAGACAGCCCAGACAGAACCTCTCAGAGGCCTTGTGTGTCATGATGCCGCCTAAATGAATAACAGCAGATGTGCCATGCCAAGACGGCTGGCACCGGACCTGAGCCTGCTGTGACCGGGCCCTGGGCTTACAGAGACCTGCTAGCCCCATTACAGCACACTGCCTACTTCACAGAGTTTACCTCATACTATCAGTCTCTCTCTCTCTCTTTATGAATACACACACACTCACTCACACACACACACACACACTGCACTGAGAAATTCAACAGATGGTAAACGAAAAGAGTAAATAAACACGAGACTGGTGAGACCTATCTGGAATTATACTCAAATCATTCACAGTAATCCAAACAATGAGCCTTTTGTGTCTAAGAGAGAGAGGAAAAAAAAAAAAACTATGGATGCATTTCCAGAATACTGTAACGGGTGACTCTGGATGGCGATGTTTGTGATTTTTTTTTTTTTTTTGACCTCCCCTGAATTCTACAAAGATCTATGTCCAAACACAATCAACTCTGAGCATGCTCAGTAGACAGACCTCTGTGGAGCTGTGAATGAATAGACTAGCATTCCCTTATAAGGTCATGGCCAACCCTTTCACCACATGCCCTCCCCCCCTTTTTTTATAACATGCTCTGCTAACATAGAGGATTTCACACACATACATATCACTCATCAACACTCACTTTGAGTTACACCCACACAATGATGCCAAGACCATTTACTGTAAAATGACCATGGGACACCACAGAGTTCAACATCGTGCAGTAACATTACATGCACAGTTGTTGACAACTGTTTACATATTACAGTATCTATCAAAAATACAAATAAGGACATTCACAGCCAATTAATGCTAAGCTCTCTTAACAGTAGAAAACAAGAAAGCTAAGCATAATTGTTGCTTACAGAGCTGCGTAAATGAAAAAGGCAGGCAAGCGACAATTAACCATATCATCAGCAGTCCACAAGCACGTGTCAGAGGTAAAGGAGGGTATGTAAGTAAATAAAAACGTCAGCACGTTTGAGAGAGGAGAAAGCAATAGCTAGACCATTTCTATGTCTCAGTCACAGCGCGGATCAACACAGCAGATTCTGTTGCCTCTTCTCACTGTCTGTTTGTGTTGGATTGTTAGCATGGCAGAAATGAGCATTTGTTTGGTGGTTTACTTACTACCCTGCATTATCCTACCCAGACCAGTACGGACTCGTTAGACGTGTGGACCGGATTGAAATAGTTAGTGGTGCTCCGCCACGAGTTAAGCAAAAAAAAAGGTTAATGAGATATACCATAGAGCTGATGACCATGTCAGTTCAAACTGGTGGATCTCAATATACATCAAATGTACCCCCCAAAAACCCCCAATTCAGAGCAGTTAGAAGCTTGGGAAAACTTAAGGTTTGGTTTTTTTTTTTTTGCATGGGACAAATCTTTTGGCTTTTTTTTTTTTTGTCTTGCTTTTCTCTGCATTCTCCAGAACCTTCGCTGAGGTCGATTTTGTTTTTTCCCTCTTTTTTTCCCATCATTTGCACTTATCCACAACACTATCTGTGACACCCTTCCTGTCCTCTCTCCGGTTGTTCCTCATGTATTACACGGCCCTGGCTGCCAACACACACCAGTTATTGGCTGGGGGTGTGTGAATCCTCTAACTAAAGCAAATGCAAAGGGGAGGGGTCAAAACAATCTAAAATCTTTAAGGAGAATAGTGTGCTAAGCTTCTGACATGTACAGTTTGGTCTGATATTGCTACCGAGAACTATGTTACTAGTCTCAGATAGTTAGGAACGAGCAAGGAGTGCTTCTGCATCTTCCTTAATTTCAGTTCTAATCGAATTGGCAAACGGATTCCAAAACCGGGAGCCTGAACAGTTGTCTTCCTCAGGCACGACCATGTCGCAATACCGGGTATAACTATATCATATATCATTCCAAGCTTGTCCTCTTGTTTTTGACATTTTTTTTTTAGTGCAATCTCAACATTGCCTTGGCTAAAGTTTGTCTGTCTCCCTGTGATTACCTGTGGAGTCAGTAATGTTTAAACTTAGACCAATAACAGGCACTCCTTTGTTTAAAGGCAAGCCTTTAAGTCTCCAGTAAAAACAAAAAAAGTCTATCAGTGAGGAACCTTTGAAATAGTTCTTACTGAACCAAACGTACAAATAATTCAGTCAACCATCTCCATTTTCTTTAGCCTTAGCCTGTTAACCATTTGTATTGTGGGATTATAAGTGTGAAAATGCATCTTATCGGTTTATCTGTGAGAGGTTTCACGTCATGTGACTACTGAAGGTAACCAAGCCTAATTGGTAATAGCTTAAGTAGCTTGTGTTTCCCAATAACAAACTATGTCATGCTTACTTAGCTTATGCATATTTCATGTCGCCATCAACAGATCCATCACTGTAAATCAGTGGCTTTCCCTAAGATGGTGCACCTGTCCATTAGGGAAGAGCATAAAATCACTGTGAAACAGTTTTTTTTTTCCCTCTGCTGTTGTCACATATTTGATTATGATTTGAATTGTGTGTTGTCTGATCTTCTATGCGTATGCAAAAATACTACTGTCTCAAAAATACTGTGATCGGATGATTTGGTTTTGTTAACGGATTCTTCGAACCGTCAGCTACTTGCTGAGGAGAAAATCCATGTAAATGTGTTAAAGCGTAAATGCTGTACATCCTTGACAGATATTGCCCCCGTGGTTCAGATATCTTGAAAAATTAACATTTGTTTCAAGTTAAGAATTTCATAACAAAAAAAAAAAAATATTATATCCTGTATTAAGAGCCAATTATTCAGGATTAAGTCGATAATGATGACATCAGTTCTTTTATTACACTGGAGGTAACCGCATCTTTATCTGCAGCAGGAGGGTTGGGCAGAGCTGTCAAAAATAAAAGGTAGTAAATATAAAACAAAGAGGCAGTTAGACGAAGAGACGGCAAGGAGGAGAGGAGAAGAGAGAAAGAGAAAGAGAAAGAGAAAGAGAGAGAGAGAGAGAGAGAGAGAGAGAGAGAGAGAAAGAGAAAGAGAAAGAGAGAGACAGAAAGGGAGAGAGAGAGAGAGAGAGAGAGAGAGAGAGAGAGAGAGAGGATAGGAAAACTAGGTCCTTGATTTACAGCATGTCTCTTGGGTTTTCCTGACAGCAGGGGGAGGGCAGGGCTGCATAGGGAGAAAAAAATCTATCTGAAAGGCCTTGAATGAATGTTTATTTCAAAGTGTATTTCGAGCTTTGTGAGTGAGAGTAACTTTAAACAGCGAGAATATTACTTCTCTAATCATCTTTCTGTTAAAATAAGGTGTACAGAGCTACCCATTGAAACAAGATCTGCCAAATTATAGGACATTAGCAGGGAAACATTATGCTGAAGAGAAAGTATATGATAAAAATAAAATCCCACAACCACATGTGGCTCAGATGTTTAGCTGTGTACAATGACGAAATTCAGGCTGAGAAACAAACGTCTTACTTCTGTCAGCCAAAGACAGTAAAACGTGGCTGAAAAACTGAATGGCTGATTCGTGGAATGAGCCTATACATACAAACAAAGAGATGTCCTGAAAATATTCTGCTTTCAAGTTTGGGTTTTTTTTTTTTGTCTTACATGACAGTTGTTAAAACAAAGACTATTTGACATTTTCAGTGGACTTGGGAAGTGTGTAGAACACAGCTGTCTAACTGAAGGACTTGAGGGACAACTGAGGCCAGAGGTCCTATGGGAGAGAGGGGCTGTGGGTGCCTCACACACACACATATGCAAATTCATACATATACACACTGACAGATACACACTAGACACACGGAAACCAAACCCACTGTAGGCTTTGAGAAAGTGTGTTACAAATTTTTATGCATATACTTTGAAACCATAATTGCAAACACACGCAGACATATATTTATGTACATATCCAGCTCTCGCAAAATGTGACACACACAGACACGCACGTACACACGCACACAGACTCAACCCCCCTGAGGTGACAGCCAATTACATGCACCCACAACAGACATGCGACTCCTCTCCTCATTTTGACTTCGCTTGACTTCATGTGGACGGCCCCTTACTTTTGCGAAACCACACACTTCCTCACGCTCTCCTTCCTGCTCAACACCTCGTCAACATTCTTTAACAGTCGTCTAGGACCGAGGGTTTAAGGACAAAAAGACGGCATCTCATCTTTCTTGGACTGAGAGGAAAACCTTCCCTACCATTTCCAGCTCTGCTTCGAGCTGAGACACTTGCTGTGCATCCGCTCATGAACCATGCAGCTCAAACGTAGTCATGTGGCCTCTTCTGGTCTCTGTTCCAGAACATACAAAACAGTGTTTCGTCTTTCTGTAGAGATACCAAACAGCCAGACCAAAAACCGCCAAAAAGTAAAAAAAAAAAAAAAAAATTACCACTTTCTGTTGACTTGCCTTTAGAAATCTGTTTCTGACCTGAATTTGACCCTTTGACTTGAAGACTTAGCTACCAGACACTGCACAACTGTGTATTAAACCATGATTGGGGATTTCATGTTTCCGAGCTGAGATGACAGAAACTTTTGAAGTTGTGGACTTATTTGGTCTTTAGTTTGTTCTAAACTTTTATCTGTGTGATAGTGATCTCAAATTCTTTTGCCACTCAGCATGAATGGCATTTGATAACCAGGCCCAACAAATTAAAATACTTTACAAGTGTAAAAGCTACTCTTGAGAACCATGTTTGTGAGTCATGCTCACTCCAGTTTTGTGGTAACATATTTATGATGCCATTGCTTAATTCATACCTGACAGGAAATGATTTGTTTTCTTTTTACTAAATGAAGAGCCTTTTTGGACAACTACATGATATGTACGCCATTGTTGTGTTCGTAATCAGTATTTTATGTGTAGTCATTGGTTGGGGCAGACTTTTACAAAATTACAGTACTCTAAGAGCAGAAAAACACAAATGCTCCAAAGTTATAACATGATTCTTTAAGAATACAAACTAAACTGCAGACAAAAAGATTTTTTTTAAAAACACCAAAAAAATGTGAGGTATTTTTACTGAAAAGACCATATTTTAAGCATTAAATGTTGCATTAACGGTCACTTTAAAGGACTGGGTGTTCCCAAAAGATTAAACTGAGACTATTTCAACAAATCCTTCAAACAAAACAGATAAAACAGCATTATGATATGGCAGAGTTGTGTGGAGGTAAAAAAAAAAAAAAAAGCTGAATGGTTTTATCTCGCGCAGCTTCACAAACTCATGAATGAATGCAGTACATGGTCAAAAATATCCTGTTTGCGGGTGACTCCCTATGCAACTCCTTTGATAGGTGCACAGCAAGAAATCCAGACACCTTCAAAGTCAGGCTACGTCTCGGCTGAACCGCCGTGTTTAGCGTCTGGCGCACTGACTGGTTCCTTTCACAAGCATTCCCAAAAAGATCTATTTCTTGGTCCCCTCCTTGTTACCATGGACACTGGTGACCTCATTTCCCTTTCCCTACACCTGTGACTAGCCACTTTGAGAGAGGTAGCTTGACACTCACAGAATGCTTCTTTTCTCCTGCGAGTTTTTAGCCTTTCGTGATAGTAACTCGCATCTCATCTGCTATCGCTCCTCTCTCTTAGAAAGGTAATTCCTTGAAATAAAAACCAGTCGGTTGGATAGCATACAGAGCTTAACAGAACAGACAAAAAGCAGCCCCAATTCAGGTCTCCAAAACTAAATACAGTTTTGCGTACCCTCAGCTCCCTCTAGTAAACTCTAATTGGCCATCTTTTAATTTCAAGACAGGTTAAGTAATACCCATAGGACTGAAACATATAAGAACAAAATGCGTATTTCTGTTCCACTGAGAAATGCAGAAAGTTTCAAAATTTATGACAACTTTACTATTCACAGAGCTAGAAAGCTTGTGGACAGGGCGTTTTCTGGTATGCAGGCAAGTGACGGTGGCAGAATGCTGACCATTCCAATGGGATGGTCAGCGCACGAACCCTGAGGCCTTGAGTTAACCTCTTGTTGGTGATCCCAGCTCTTTATACAATGCAAACACACTTTAGCACTTTATACAACTCAAACACACTTCCCTGGGAATTCATAATGTCTTTCTCTGGGCATTCAAAATGTCTTTTTTTTTTTTTACAAAGGTCTTAAGATAGTACTCATTGCTTTAGACTTAGCAATACATACTTGGTCTACATCTAAGGTTACACAGTTGTTAATGATTAGAATGAAAATCAGCAATAACTACAATAACTATTGTCCCAGTGACAATAATTGTGCTATACCTGTTCCTCATGGCTGTGATGTGTTTTTGGATCTAAAAAGCACTCAGTTGAGATGGTGTACTCAGTTGAAATGGTGCACGGTGAGAAACAGTAATCTAACACAAACCCTTACCTTTGACACACACAGTGTCACATGAGTAGACTAGTTCTACTGCCATGGTTATCTATAGACAGAAAAGAATACTGTCTGGCACAATGATACTATAGAGGTTGTTTTAAAGTCTGATAAACGCCAGAGCAAAACCACATAAAAGGTCTAAAGTGGACAGAGAACAGGCACGTTGTGAGTACTGTTCTCAAGACAGATCTCAACTATATTCCTATAGACCTGTATTCCTTAGATGTAACTTTAGGAAAAGTAAGAACAAGTCAACAGTTCTCCTGGAATCAAATGTTACAAAGCTCTGATTTTTGCAAAATGTATTTTCATGATCCTGGACCAAAAAGTATGCTACTGTAGAATTACGCAGAGAAGAAACTCAGGAAACAGTGAGATACTTCATATACAACCTTATTCATAGATTGTTAAAATTGAAACAAGCAACACGGAACGTTGCCACTTCTGCACTGTAACGTTGCCTAATCTAATCTAACCTAACATTGCCTAATCTACTTAACTTTAAGGATTTCTGAAGGGCTGTGTAAATGTTTCTAATGGTAATGATAAGCAAAAGCGATGGTAAATAATTCGCATTGGGATATTCTTACCACTTCTCTGTGTTCGGTGACGAGCCGAGCCCTCGTTGATAGCTCGAGCCCATCGTTGTGCCTCCTCTAGATTCAGGTGCGGGTCCTGGACCATCGCTACCCGAAAGCTCTGCTCGACTCTTTGGCGGGCTACCCCAGAACTCATCCAGCGTCTCTTGAAAGGGTAAAAGTAGGCAGAGAAATATGCTCCCGTATCTGTACTGTCATTTCCCTTGTACGCCCGACAACCGACACAGTCTCGTAAGTTCAGCACCACTTTGCTCCGTCCCGCAGGTGCCGACGTGATCTTTTGAATGGCGAGGTCTCGCTCTGTCAGACTCACCGCGTACCGGACCTTTCTGCTGCCAACGGACGCGAATTCCCCGTACATCAGAGCCTGACCCATCCCATTGCGAATGGACGGGTCTGGTTCCGCTTTCCTGCGATCCATCCTCTACTATAAGGGTGGACGGGTCACAATCCGCAGCACTAAGTGCGGAAGATCGAGCAACGTTCATTCACACGTTGGCTCAGAGAGCGCGAGGAACACACTGCGTCTGAACATCAGTTTGAACTGCAGTGAGCACTTCAGGGGTATCAGTTTCACACGTTAAGGGCGTGCCAGGGCACTCCCCAGTGTTGAGAAAGAGTAATTGCACTCATTGGAGGAGAGTCATACTCTCTCGCTCGTTTGCATATTCATTTATATATGCATAATAATTTTGTGTTAAGATTTAGGTTGAGTTAATTTGTTCATTACATAAAAAATTCTGAATATCCGTCATAAACATGCTTGAAGAACAGAGTATTAAAGGCCATGTCGTTGTATGGGGAGACTAAATTACACCCAATCTCTGGTGTGTCATTTTCAAGGAATGTAAACATTCTTCCCCCATCCAGGCAATATTCAGTGGAAGTAATCAAACAAAACAAACCTGTACTGTTGCAAGTCAGACATGACCTCATCAGAAAAGAAGACAACTTGGGGGAGAGAGAGAGAGAGAGAGAGAGAATTTGCCCATTTTTGCACTCTCTCATTTAAGTTCATTCAGCTTTCAACTGAGCTGAACAAAGCCATTTATTATCAACGTTCATACAAATAAAATGTCTTCTGCTTAACAGTAGAACAGTAGTGTTTTCTTATGGCAGTTGTCTACCCACTCCCAGTGCGTGGCTTGTTGAAGTTCTGCCTGGCTCATCTGTTTCTCATGCAAGCGTGCATCCGTGGTAGGCATCCTGTCAGAGAGAAGAGATCTCTCCCAGTGTGGTTCACCTCCCTGACCAAAAAGTGGGAGTGGAGGATGTGACAGCTCAATAGGGTTATTTTTATTTGTCAAGGCAGTAAACGCCCTTATCTGAGTGTTCATATATCAAGGTTTTTCAGTACATGGTTAGCAGCCAAAACTTGTTTGCAGCCTATTTCACATAAGATTTTCTCTGATTTGAGTTAACAGTCAACAACAGCAACAAGAGCAAGAACAAAAAGGTTTGTTCAGTTACAAATTGTGCTTGGTTTAAATTCATTAACAAAACAGAAAAATCTCAAGACTCATAAATCAAATAAAACAAAATGACTACTGGAATAATATCAATCAAAAACATAAATTAAAGCATGCTTTTGTGAGACAACCCAATGGATGCGGTTTCTTTGTGTTTAAGACTCTTGTTGCTGATTATTAGTGCAAGCAATCAGGATTACCTGTGATATTGATTATATTCTCTGTACTTCATCCAACAACATTTTACTTGTGGTTTGAATCCAGATTTGTCATCCCTCAAAATACTACGATGATGTACAATGAATATCATACCATAGCATAGAGTACAGACACTGTGTGGTGAAAAGCTATGATTATGGAAATTCCCACAACTCCCCTTGAGGCTGTCTTTGACCCTGTGTCTACATGCCATAAACATTTCATCACTAACTTGAAATTTTCACAGGAAATGTTATCAGATAAACTGTGAGTAAGCTTAAACGCTTACATAAAGCACAGATGGTCGGTAGAGTTGCACTGTTTGAATAAACAATTGAAATTTAAAAAATGAAACACAATTTAGAGTATTTTGAATAGGAATCTCTTTGAAGAGAATAGTCATTGGCAATTAAATGTGCTGTGCTTTAAGTATGCTCTTTTTTCGGCCTAATAGTATTTGAAGTGAAGCAGACCAGGGGGGTGTTCCAGAAAGCGGGTTTAGTGAAAAGTCAGTTAACTCAGAGTAAGTAGTAAACGTCCTAATAGAAGAGCCCTATGGCTTCGTTCCCCTAGCAAAACAAAGCCATAAGGCTATTAGGAGATTTACTACTAGCTCTGAGTTGACTAACTCTGAGTTTTCACTAAACCCGCTTTCTGGAACACCCCCCAGGTGTAATGGAAGTCAGTGGAGGCAGAAATGACGTCACTGTATTTAATATAGTAAAAACTGTCACATTCCAGTAAGGCAGAGTAATAGCCCACATTGGTATTGTTTTGTCACACCTTGACACACCTCTTTGTGTTCCAAGTTTGCTGGTCTGACTAACAGTACGAGCCTGTTATTAAGACATGATAAATCTGCGTTGTTTGTTAATGGATCATCAGCCAGTCACGGGAACTCCTCCGACTTGACTCAGGCCAATCTGCCCAATAGTATCTGTCTGCAGAGTCACAGTTTTACGCCTAACAGCAGCTTCACACCAGTAGTTTCAGGCCAGCGGCATGACACTTTAAGGTTAGGGTTAAGGTTAGGATATAGGGTTAGGGCTAGACAATCGGCCATTGGCCTGAAACTGCTGGTGTGAAACTGCTGGCATGAAACTGCAGCTCTGTGGCTCTGCAGTCAGACCCTTCTCAATCTGCCAATCATTTATTCTCCACCCCTCACAGAAAATCACATTGTCTCTTAGATCATTTCCAATATTTGAAGGTGTGCTCATTTGACAGGCTCACAAATTTCTCATCCAGGCTGTGATTCTGGAGAGTTTTTAAATGCCACACGGTTTGAAAATCGCGAAATGATGGGGTGAGATTAATATTGAGGTGCTGTATGAATATGCTTGCGAACGATTAAGAAGTTGATTAAGGTTTCAGCACGAGAATCTCATTTCCTAGGCGAGCCCCGAGAGGCGCAAACTGAGAAGCTATCACAGTCTAATTATAGACTGATTACAACCCCAAACATCTCTTCACGATAAAGCAACAAGGACAAATAGAGTTCTAAAGTCCACACTTAACTAATTAAGAATTTCTCAGTTCATTAGTTGCCGTGGGGTTTGTGCAGCGTGTAACGCAACTGGAAGTTTCAACGCAACGAACAACATCACCGAGTAAACCGACAAAGACTAACGGCTGCGCATACAATACTGGCCATTTGCCCAACAAAAATGATGGTGTACGCCTCCTTTAGCACTCTTGTACCGTTGTTGTATAAAAATGTTAAAAATGCGATTGTCAGTAATTAATTGTTATTGAATGGCAAATTTACGTGTCGCTACGCGGAGTCTTCACCATTTAAAACGATTATGTAATCAAATACATGGGCTTCGGCATAATGTTGTACGAATGACTGATCGACTAGCGTCACCTACTGTAAGTAACCAAAACTGTTTTGAATATACTGAAAAACCTTAAATGACCCCGAATTGATAGTCTGCTCCTACTCTTCCCAAGTGATCATTTCGAGTCTTTGAGAAAATATCGCTCATTATTTTATAAAACAAATCTCCAAAATCTTCTTTTACCATAACGACATGTATTAACTTTCTTTTTGTTGTTTCTTTTCGTAGTGACTATAAAATCATGTAAAATAATGTTGGTCATCTTCATGACAGTTCAGGGGATGTATGTGCGATTTACATTGAATAACCTTTTGTGATAGTGCAATTATCGGAGGACAAATCTTCTCTTTTAAGTTGTGTTTGCACATTACTGAAACTAGATGGCAATGTTGCATTTAACTTGAGTTAACAAACAAACGTTCTCATGGTGCATTACTTTATGATAATACTTTAGTGCACATGAATTGTTGGACACAGGCATGTGAAAATTCTTGATAATTGTTTCATGTAAGTATGTCACCACATTCGTCTGTTATTAATTTATTTAATCTCTCTCATTGGAGAAGAGTGATTCTCACTGTCCCGCTCTCGCTCTCTCTCTCTCTGTCACATTCAATGATACACATGATAATTTTTGCGCACATACATACATACATATATATGTGTGTGTGTGTGTGTGTGTGTGTATATATATATATATATATTTATCTGTGTGTGTGTGTATAAATGAACTTAGCACATTAAGAGGGGCATGCTGAATTGCTCTCTCTCTCTCTCTCTCTCTCTCTCTCTCTTTCTGAACTAGACATCTCAGCAAATGATTACAGAACATTTTGAAAAAAAACCTGGTTTCAGAAGCAACAAAATGAACTAATGAAATACAAAATGAAAAGTTTGTTGTAAGTGTCTCTCTTTCCATACATGCATCGATCCCGGCCCCTGGTTTTCAGATGTCAGTGCCAACAATCCCCCCCCCCCCCCCCCCCCCCCCCCCCCCCATCCAGACCACACAGAAGTCTAAGAGTTCACAGAAGTTCACGATAAAGCAAAAGTAGGCCATTACACCCTTTAAACCCCCACCTCTCCACTCTGCCGTTTCTTGGTCCGCTTGAAAAACTCTTTGAGTTTTAACTCTGCCGCTCCAGCGAGCCTTGCGAATACGCATTCGTCAGGCTTTAAAACGCGTCTAACACGGTGTGAAAATGTGATAATAGTTATGAAATAATCATGATAATGGTCTTCCCTCCACAGCAGAAGCAGTCCTCGAAAGATGATCCGTGCAGATGGGGTAAGTGAATCTGACAAGCTGCTTTGTTTCATATTAAGAGTGACACATGCAGGGGGAGGAGAGGAAAGACCAAAGTGTAATCTCAGTGTCGCACTATTTACTTCATGTGATATGCTGAGCCAACCGATAGCTTTCTCTTTTTTCCCTTCCTTTCTCTCTCTCTTTCGCTCTCTCTCTCTCTCTCTTTTTGTTGTATTAAAGCTCAAAACCGAGACACGTCAAGATATTTCAAGAAAGAGAAGGTTTGCATTACGCCTCCACAAAGTCAGTGGGTTGTGCAGTCACCATAAGATTTACTTAGAGTGTTTCTGTGCCAACTGTAACATTTGCTCTTAATGTTTCCTATGAAAGAATGCCATCCTTTTAGAAAGAGGCTATTGAAAAGTTTTTAAATAAAACATTTCAGTTTGACCACTGTGATGAATACTCCTTGGCTTTGCTGATATGTCCATGCACTGAATTGGTGATACATAAATTTGACTGTGACTATTCAAGTGAAGTGATGTTCTTTTCATAAGAGTGATTCAATTAAAATGTCAATGCATTGTTACCGCCTGCTTTGTTCTTGGCAGTTATTCATCAACTAATCAACTTAACGACACAATAATTCACTAATCCTTTTCAAATAGTGCTTTGTCTACTGACTCAAAAGAAAAAAGCATTCTTGGGACCATATAAGTATGTCTATATGTAGCTAGCAGTATGTATGTACATAAACACACACACACACACACAAACAAACACACATCTATCTATCTTTTCATCAGACCGGATAATGACAGTGAAAAATTAAAAATGGAACCGTTACGATGACTGTTAATGCTGTCATTATTTAAGCCTTTGACATAAAACCACCGCAGCGTTTTTAAAAATTTCCACTACACCCGACCCCGGACCCCACTCGTTTGTCCCCTTGTGGTGAAAATCCCCCTTGTTGATTTCGGAGAAACCTCAGATCTGAGGAGGAGGAGGAGGAGGAGAAGGACAACACTGGTGTTACGTCAGGCAGAATCAGGCCCACGTTGAACCGCGGTTGACCCTCCACTCTGTGGTTAACAGCTAATAAAGCCCAACCACTTTCATGTATGTCTTCTTAGAGAGCTTAGCGAGGAACACATTAGCTCTAAACTGTTTGCTTATAGAGTGCATGTGCAGCTCTTTCTGAGGACTTCCAAGAAATGAGGTTGATGGTTTTCAACTTTAGTGAGAACATTAGGAACCTTTTAGTTATAATGAATTTAATAAGACTGCGTGTTTTAAAAGAAAAGGAAAGGTCAGGCTACGAGGGAAAAGGATTTTCTCTAAGCATCCCTGATTTTCAAAGCAATCAAAACAACATCCAATCTGATTTTGTCCCCTTTAACTGTGTGAGATGGGTGATGGGCTTCAATACTCGGTAGATCTAAATATTTGAATGTGCGTGTTTGTGACTGTCCACCTGCATATATCTATTTACGCTTTTTCATGAGACTACGCTGTCTTTGTCCTCATCCAATCTCTCTGTGTCTCAAAAGGGTTGGGCACAGCTGCACAGTGCAATTAACAGCAGCCCTGAAGAGAGTGTGTGTGCGTGAGTGTGTATATACATGTGTACATTAGGCAAGAACAGAGATAAGAGGGGGTAGGTTGGTAACAGAGGAATTCAAACTGCTCCCTTTCTCTCTCTCTTTCTCTCTCTCTCTCTCTCTCACTGTCTATACGTCTTCCTCTCTCCCAGTCTCTCTCTCTCTCTCTCTCTCTCTCTCTCTCTCTCTCTCACTCCTACTCTCCTCCCTTTTGCTCCCTCCCTCTTTTTGTGGGCTCTGTATCCGAGGTCCTTACAAACAGAAGTTCAGAAAGCAGACAGCAGCTGTAGCGGTGAGAAGAAGTGGAGAAAGCAAGATTAAACGAGTCTAGAAGAGACAGAGACATAGAAGGAGGTAGAAACAGACAGACAGACAGACAGACAGACAGGCAGACAGATAAATCTGCATACACACAGACAGAGTGAGAAAGGAAACAGCTCACAGATAGCATACGGCTGAGAGGAGTAAGTTGGGGAGAGAGAGAGAGAGAGAGAGAGAGAGAGAGAGAGAGAGAACGTACCAGTCTGAGTATATAGAACAGGGGAGTAGAGAGAGAGAGAGGGGTGGGTGGGGGGTGGATGCACGCTCTCTGCTCTCTCGCTTTGCGCATCTGCTGTCCCTTCCTTTTCCATCGGCGCTCTGCTCCTCCTCCACCTCCTCAGTCCGCCGTTATCCCTTCTCGCTCTGTGCCTGTCTCCCCGTGGCGCGCCTGCGGGATGGAGAAGGAGAGGGAAGACAGCGACACGGAGCGAGAGCGTGCCGAACCGCTCTCCGACACAGAGCGCGCCATCGTGCAGGACACCTGGGCACGCGTCTACGAGAGCTGCGAGGATGTGGGCGTCGCCATCCTCGTCAGGTGCCACTTTGCTCTGTTTTTTCTTTACGATTAACATTCGTGTTGTTGTTGTTGTTGCTGTTGTTTTTTGGGGTTTTTTTTTTTTGGTCTTTCTACGCTGATTTTAGATCCTTCTTTTTGAACAGCGTTCTTCCATTTCAACCTGTAACTATTCACTAAAAAGTTTGGCGTATTCTCAGTCTATCCGAATGTCCTGATAAAGCCTTGAAAAAAAAATGTTACAAAGAGTCTAACATCAGGATGTTACACTTGGGAGCTTATCAGAAGATAATAGTAGTAATACATTTAAAATATTTTCCTTTTTGTTGGGGGTGATGTTCTTAAATTCACACATCCCTTTTAAATTTCTGCTCTATGTCTTAACTGCTTAAAGAAGAGGTGATTTCTTTTGATTTTCTTTTTTCCAAGCTCATTCAACACCTCGGTTTGAACACTGCTGCTATAAAGCCTCTCTCCGCCAAAATAACCATGTGAGGCACAAATTTTCCAATCAGCTTAAGGAAAGGTGTTTGGCTTTTATACAGCACACATGATATCATGCAAGGAGAGCCAGTCAGAGGGGTTAGACTTGGCAGTGCCCAGCAGATACAGATGCACAGCTGTTCACAGCACTGGCACCAACTCACTCAGCATGTTAGTTCTACCCCATCATCCATACCATGGCATAGAGAATGAAACAGATGATCCATTCTTTACTATATAAAAAAAGAGTTACTCTCAAAAATGTTTTTTTCTCTCTCTCTCTCTTTTTTTTTTCCTCCTCCTAGTCTTTCTCTCGAGTATTGCGCTCGTAATGTTCTCTTCTGAAAATCGTTTGACAGGGTTGTGGGGTGAACGTTGCCAAGGAATGATGTGCCATCACACACGTTCACACAGACCGTCTCAGGAGCTAAACTACGTGTGAAATCAGCTCGTTGGTACCTTTGCTGACTGTAGGGGTTATTTTTAACTTACGCCTGATTGAAAATAGCTGTAGAATATCATATACAGAGAAAACAGAAAGAACACCTCCCACTACTTTAACAGGTAGGCGCTCTTAGTGTGAAGTCATTTCGGATCATTTTATGCTTTCTTAAGCTGAGGGGTAGATTCCTCCTCTAGAATAACACACGGTGGACACATGAACTAGAGGCAAATACTCGAAAAAAAAAATGAAGAAGAAGAATAACAATTTAGAGAAATTATGGCAATTAGAATTGAGAGTGTAACCACATTAGATTGTAGAAGTGAAGTGCCTTGGACATTTTCAATGTGTTGTCAGAAGATACATATAGAAATACATATAAAACCAGAGACCGAGATCATATATTAAAGCACCACAAGTATTTAATGTGACCTTGGATATCCTTCAGGCTCTGAGAAGATCAGGGCCAGGCTTTAATGAATTTACTGGACAATATGTTTGTGTGACATATTCCTGTTCTGAGGCTTCATGCTTATACACCCTGTGGCTCACACATGAAACCCAAAGGGCTCATTAAAATAGAATCGGGTTGCCACGACGACTGTCAGAAGAGACGTTGTGATTTTGGGTTAGAGGTGGTGAGCGAATCCCTTGGGATGATGGAAAAGAATGTGCCTCTGTGTGTGTGTGTGTGTGCGTGTGTGTGTGTGTGTGTGTGTGTGAATGCATGTGTGCGCATGCATGTGTGCGTGTTTGTGTATGTATGAATGTGTGTGTGAATGCGTGCGCATGTGTATATGTGTGTGTGTTTGCGCGATGCTTTCTTATCTGTGGATGACAGCTTCCAGCACTGGCGTTTCTTCATGTCTCTCTCTTTACTCCACTGATTTGTTACCCTCGTAAACGGTGTAGACTCCTGGCTCTCAGCATGTTCATTGGCAAGTGAGCATCATGACTCCTCTGAACTGTGCCTCCTCTAAACCATGACTCCTCTAAACACACTCAAAACTAAACAGTTTTAATAAGCTACCAGCGCAGGCTGATGGAACACAGGGTGGTGTAGGTTGTCTGCAGTGACCTTTGACACGTGAATATAATGTGTTACAGAAATGAGAGGTTTACTGGGGACGAAAACAGTACGACTTTAACGGCAGCTGGTGCTGAGGATGAGACTTTGGCGAGCTGGTTAAGTTTTGCCTCTTTCCCTCAAAAACACGTCAGTCAAAACCCCTAAAAAAAGAAACTATGGTTATTACAAAGACATGAGTGTGACATGGATATTTACTGATGAATACCTGGTTCTACCCACATCCCATAACCAAACTGTCCTTGTACAACCTTAAATGCATTCATATGGATGCCTCACAAGCTTTTAGTTCAAAAGGACACAGTGTCCATATTACGAGGTCTTGAAATATGAATGCTCATGCAAATGACTGAACATTCTTGACAATAGCCTCTGACAATATCATCAATGCGTACAAATGCAATTTCACTCACTGATTAGACCACCAAAGGCATTTCTCATTCCATATGGCCCTTTTTTAAACTCACAAAACACTGAGTGAGCAACTGAATCTGTTGAATTAGTGGGGGGTGGGGGGTTTGTATTGATATAATTAACACGGTAGACTTCAGATGTATCATGCAATAGCTACAGGAACCAGTCCCAGCTATTTACAGTGTTCATGGCTCAAGATGCTTTTTGAATTCTCTTTAGAATTTCTAGACAACTTCGGATCTGTGGAGCATGACAATTAGTTCATCTTTGATCAGAACGCGTTAAGAATCTCGAGCGCTTCAGGACATGTCTTATAGTATACGACGTGGTCTCGAAGCATATTCCACACCACACATGTCCTCCCCTGGCAAATCAGAATGTGATTAGTCAGCCCCCAGTTACGAAGCAGTGATAGAGTTATTGAAATTCAAGGGCAGATTCATTCGTTAGCTTTTAGAGGGTGCACTTGCTCTAAGATACACTTCTTTATTCCCAACAAACCTCTCCACCAATTTCAAGGGCGTTTTAACCGAGGGACCTAGTAATTCCTTAACTGTAGAGTTTAGCAACACCTCACATTCCCTGGTGAGCGTTATTCATCCTCAGTGCTCGCATCTAGCTTTCACGGTAACTCCTAGTACGGAATTTTGCGTCTTGTGTAACTTGGAGACGAGGAGGCGCATCTCCAAAGTTATTGTCATTGAGCTGCGAGCGCATTTTATGCTAATTCATGAACACACAACTGTTGGGCTCCTCTATTATATTTCCAAGAGATCAAAGTGACAGCTGGAAAAGGTACGCATGGGCAGTTACGAGCTGGCGCTCGTCTTCACAGTTAGTCATAACATCCAGAAGATGCAGTTTAATGGTGTTTCCAAGGGCCCACGCTAATAAATGAATAAATGCCTCCAGTTAGTCTCGTTCGTGTGAAACAGCACTCGGATAAGTTAAATTAGGTCACCGCCGAAGCAGAATGTGCGAGCTGCAGACATTTCAGTGCTGCAAAACCATGCTAACTTAAGTAGATCTTTTTTTGTTTATGACAACGACGTAGCAAATTCTTTCCATTGAAGTGAGAACAAAAGTGTTGGGTTATGTCACATTTTCCCTTCTTCTCCGGACTCCACAGCGATCGCTGGAATGCAGAGGGGAAGCCTAAATATATCTCTAGAATTTATGGAAATTTTTCCCTCTATTAGTTTTCCTTTTCCTTTCCTTTGAACTCACATAATCTTAATGGATTAATCTTCCAGTTAGAGCTCTGAGAGCAAGCAAAGTTGAAGTCCTCTTTATCTGCTGAAAGTCTGGAAGCCCATACTAAAAATAGCTTTCCTATAAACCTTCGCTTTGAATGAGGACATGCTGGAAGTACCAAGAATAGTCCAACTACAGTAGATGTGCGCTTCTGATGTGATGACCGATATTCATAATCACAACAAATATGCAATCTATTTTAGTCCATTTACGTAAAACGATACGCTCTTTTTTTGATGACATATATGGAGCAGATTTAGAAAACAGAGCTTCTATTACAACAGAAACAGTCAAAGTGAATGAACTCATTCCACCAGATATATAAATTTAGGAAAAGTAAACAAGTCGGCTCTCCTGTTTACTCGATGCTAGTGGGACTGTGACAGCTACTGACGCTTTCAACATGACAAGGCGTTCGCTGTAATGTATATGCGAGGCTGAGACAGCGACAAACAATTTTTGGTATGTTAGTTTGATTTCCTCGACTGTTTATGATGGCAGGCTTATAATGAATGCTTAGGCTCTCATGCATTTGCTAAGAGGATGGCAGAGCTAGGAGAGCAACAGTGACAGCAGGGCTCCAGCGATCTCTCTCTCTTCATCTCTCTGCACCTGCCTCTCATTACACCCGCCGTGACTTAATAACTTCCCTCTCATCAGCGCCTCTTCAGCCAACCAGAGCAATCATACGCTGGGCTGCCGCTCACGTTCAAACGGCGGACGATAACACACCGCCACTTGATCTCTCCCTCTCTCTCTCTCTCATTCTGAAAGACTTTTACTTTGCCATCCTCTCCTCTAAGTATTTTCTTCTTCCTTCCATTTTTCACATCTTTGGAGAGTTTATCCATCTGTCATTTCCCATCATTGGTATTTACTTGATCCTCTGCAATTTCTCCTTAATGAATTTCATAGGCATAAACACTTAAATTATTAATTCAGTTAACCCAGATGAGAAATGGAGGGCCCTGGGGCTGATTTTGGCATGAATGACTGAGTTCTCAGAAATGAGACACTTTCATTAGCTTTAGATCATACTCTGACATAGTCAACATCCCCAACGAAATCAGATGGAAAGCAGTCTGTGGCCTCGGGGTAAACAATTTAAGATTTCAATATTGTCATGACAAGCATGAGTGATCTGGTTAGGGGAAGACACAAAATCTGAGAAGCACATGTTCTTTAGTGAGTCTCTAATCAAGACATTTAAACAAAGTGTTTTTTTTTTTGTTTTTGTTTTTTGTCTTAGGTTCTTTGTGAACTTCCCATCAGCAAAGCAGTACTTCAGTCAGTTCCAACATATGGATGATCCAGAGGAGATGGAACGGAGCACTCAGCTGCGGAAGCACGCCCGTCGTGTCATGAATGCCATCAATTCAGTAGTGGAGAACCTCCATGACCCAGACAAAGTTTCCTCTGTGTTGGGCATAGTGGGCAAGGCCCACGCCCTCAAATACAAGGTGGAGCCCATGTATTTCAAGGTAAGGGACAGGAAACTATTATAGTTACATATGCTTCCATAAGCAAGGAGCTAAACTACTGAACTTCTGGTGAGGCCATCATTTTGCTCACCTAGATCTTTCTACTTCCTTTCTCTCTCTCTCTCTCTCTCTCTCTCTCTCTCTCCCTCTCTCTCTCCCTCTCTCTCTCCCTCTCTCTCTCCCTCTCTCTCATTTTCTTTTCTGTCCAATCCCTTTCTTACCCCTTAGATCATAAGTGGTGTCATACTGGAAGTCCTGGGGGAAGATTTCCCAGATTACTTTACTCCTGAAGTGACAACAGCTTGGACGAAACTGATGGGGGCGCTCTATTGGCACATTACAGGGGCCTACGCCGAGGTTGGCTGGGTCAAACTCTCCAGCTCAGCTGTGTGAGACCGGCCTTGGGCCTTTCAAAGGTCCGACTGGACCAGCATGCGGGTTTTAAACTCCTCACTGGGCCAACAAATGAACAGAGAGATTAGGAGGGAGAATAGTCAGGAACCAGAGATGTGTGAGGATTTTTTTGGAATCAATAGAATCTTCTCGTGTTCTACTGTACTCCCCTAATCCCAGGTGTCGTGGATCCATTCCTCGACTCTACTGAGGCATTGTGTGTGTAGTTCTTCTAACTCTGAAGTGTTGTACTGTCCTTACTGTATAGTGCACAGTGACTGAGTGTGTGTGTGTGTCTATATGTGTGCCCTCACTGACTGTTACTTTTTTGCCAAATGAATCTCAGTCTTAGTGAAACATGCAAATGATTTTTTTTTTTTATCACATTGGACACACATGCCCACACACAGACACTAATTTCACCAGACTTTGAAGCGGCTTATATTACATCACAGTCCTAACTACATAGCGGCTCAATATTACAGAACAGTAGCTCAGTACTACAGAACACTGTGAGAGCTGGTAATTTACTTTCTTTGCTGTGTTTGACTATCATTCATTAGCACTGAGACTCAGCTATGGACATACACACATACAAATCATGGGGTGACACCCTCTTGCACGCCTATCTTTCCTGTTCACCTTTAAACAACAACAACGACAACGACAACAACAACAACAACAACAACAACAACAAAAGCATTCGTCAAAAACACTTCATTTAGACTGAAAATCACCCTTGACCCACACAAGATCATTTATGGCAGAGTGGACTCAGAATAGAATGAGAAGGAAAGAAACACACTCAGAACAATCTAGAAGACATTAATACGTCTCCTCAGCAGTACATGTTTTGGTTATTCTGATTTTTGTGAACGCTCAGGCTGCTTAAATGTATTAAATGTATGCTTAGATGACTATCCGTTATCTGGTGGTAAGACCGTTATGTAGGATCAATAGGATTACCTATATGGTTACCTTAACATTAGTCTAATTGATATATATATATATATATATGGAGAGAGAGAGAGAGAGAGAGAGAGAGAGAGAGAGATAGGTAGATAGCTAGATAGATAGATAGATAGATAGGTATATCCATACATTGGTAAACAGATACTGGGAGAGAAAGAGAGTATTTTTAATGGCAGTATAGTTTACTGTGTAATTTACTGTTTCCTCCTTTGTCGGGTGAAATGCCCCTCAGATGTCATCTATTAATATGTTATTTATAAATTCAAAAAGTTGGTTTAAGCACTTAGAGCAGTCATATTGTTAAGAAACAATTCTTTGAATCATACTGTAAAAGAGATTAACCTATCAGTATTACCCCAACTTTAATCCTTACTTAGAACCAAGCTCAGACAAGTTGAATTAGCAAAAAGTGCAAGATAAAGTTTTTAGTCAAACATTCCCAGTATTGAAACCACACACACACACACACACACACACACACACACATACACATCCATCTATCTATCTATCTATCTATCTATCTATCTATCTATCTATCTATCTATCTATCTATCTATCTATCTATCTATCTATCTATCTAGAGTTTGTGGGTCTAAGTTGGATATCTTAGTCTGCTGAACTACTAGGAACCTAGAAACTATAGAAACCTAGCACTAGAAACAATAAACTAAAAAGTGTACTTTTAAAAATCAACACACAACTCACATCGCTACAAAGCAGTGAAATTCCACACAATCACACACACACACACACACACACACAAACACTCACACATACTATTGCTGGGTGAGCAATAACCAGATATAAAGGGAACCAAGAAGGACTTCATGACTGTTATTTTTGTAAACAGCCCTTATCCAGTCCAGCTGACGTCAGTGGCACATCTACATGTAATCTGCTGGCCTGTTTGAGCCTTCAGCCCTTTTTAGTTCCTGCACCTCTTAACACCGTTTTTGTTACTGCTGCTGAACGAATGTTTGAATCCTGAATGAGCTACTTTCGACAGCTTGTTTATTAAACATTGCTGTGTGCCATCCTTAAGTCACAAAATGGCAATGCACTGTTCTCTCTCTCTTTCTCTCTCCCTCTCTCTGTCTCCTGCTCTCTCCTCCCCTCACTCACTCTGTCTTTTCCTGCCTTTCTCTCTCTCTCTCTCCCTCCTCTTCTCTCTCTCTCTCTCTGTCTCTGTCTGCATCTAGCACACTTTTCCCCTGACAGATGTTTTCATTAACGTGTTGCGCCCACCTGCTGACAGAATCTCACATCTCTGTGCAATAACCTTCAGCAGTGCTCACTGTAATCACATTCAAACACATAGAGGTGACATAGAGGGCACTTAGAACAAAGATTTTTTTTTTTTTTTTGCAGTGGGATTTTTAACAGGTTCTCTGGAGGGTTTTGTTTTGTTGCTTGTTTTTGTTTACACTCTGTTTCAGAGGAGTGGAACTGTCCTCCTCAATGACCCAGTGTGTGCAGGTATTTGTTGATTTTATTTTATTTTTTTTTAACTTAGTTGTGCTAAGAAAGTGAGATTTTTCTGGAAGCACACCTCAAGGATCTGCTTCTGGCTGAAAGTACATTACCATGGAGTTTTGCTGGTATGTAGGATTGGAGCCTCACACTTGTATTCAATAACAATGTAGTGGCCAGTGAGTATAATGGAACAAAACAACTTATTGAAGCCGTCATCTGTATGTTTAGTCAAACTGTACTCAGTAATTCAGTTGGAAAATGCACATAACGGTTCATAACTTGCATTTTTACACGAACATCATACAAATGTACATTTAGGTTTATATGTTCATACAAATGCACAGTATGTGCCCACACACACGCAAACACACACACTCTTATACACACACACACAAACACACACACACACGGTTCATTTATATTGTCACAGAGACTTTTCTTTTTCATTTTTACAGCACTGTGTTTAAGTTTAGTTGTGAATTGTTTTGTTAATTCAAAGCTTGGACTTTATATTTTTCTAAATATATGAGCAAGTATTTATGTCTTGAAATATGAATATAGACATACTGTTTATGATCCTTATTGTATACATTGCTAATGTAGGACATTGTAATTTCACATATGTAGAGAAAAGGCACTATGATTATAAATAAATGTATTATCTATAGTCATTTTAGTTGTCTGCTATTTTACTGCATTACACTGTATAATCAAATCAAAGATGGAGATAAAACACATATTATTTTTAATCCAGTTGGTCACACGTTTTCTAGAATTGGCTGTAGAATAGATTGGGTTTGGAAATTCATAGATTTAAAACATGGTCAGTAACAATACATAAAAATTGTTAGTCTAAAGTACAGGATCCTTTTTTGAAGTTCAAATTTGCTGACGTAAAACATAGAATCAAATACGCCATAATACAGACGCACATATACCATAATCTCCTCCACGTGATCCATTTACCAGCATGTGGCCTTTTTTACCCCCCACCTCCACCCCTTCCCAGCCCCTCTCACCTACATGCTGACTCAGCAGATCCAGGCTTAAGAGGAGGATTAGAAGGAAAGCTATTTATAATGGCAAGTAGTGGCAGGACATCGACAAGAATAACATTTGACTGTATTACTGTGCTGATCGGGTCCAGAACCTTGTTATGGATCTACAGTTACCTATAGCCATGTCTCTGAGGACCAGCCTAACCATGTTATGGTTTACTACATGTGATTACTGATCATAAGACCACTATGTCAATGGACATTTTTTTTATATATATAGCCTCCAAATTGTGATGCGACAAATTCCTCTGTAAGCAGCATGGACAAAGTGATGTCTAGTAGTGTTAAGAAAATTGTGAATCTGAAACATTAATTAATTAATTTTTAAAAATCCCAAATGTCTTGTATTTCCCAGACCGCTGAATATTTGAAAAATTTATGATATGAACAATAAAAAAAAGAACAGCTAGACCTAATCAAGAATCACTGCTCATTGTGAAGCATTCTGAACACTCCCAAAAATGCTGTGAGCAGTAGAGCACTTGGATGGAGGAATTTAATCTATTCCAGACGCATGGATCCTGGCCTGAATTCGACACCCCAACTGCTGCCTCTCCTGACACATTTCCTCATTTGTACCTAATAAGGCAAGAACTGATGCTATTCAGGTATCATAAACACACTAAAAGGACAGCTCTTGGACACATTCAGATATAATCACATGTTTAGTAATATTCCAGTTCTCTTTTTTTTCCATCATGACGGGGATGTAAGAAAGAAAAAAAGAAAAACAAAGAAAGAAATGAATAAAAGAATGAGCAAATTCATTTGATTCAGGTTAATATTGCAGGTTCCTGTTTTACCCAAAGCAAAGGTCACATCCATTTACAAGCTCAATCAGTGTCTAAAACTGTCATCTTTAGCATTCTGGATAGGAACCATTTGTTTGGGGCTCTCTGTGTTTGAGAAAGTCAAGGTAATACTATTTATGAGAGGTATCTTAAAACAGCTCCATAAATGGAGGTTTGATGTTCTTCCCTTGGTGCGATAGGGGAGTTCCAGAATGCTAATCTTAGCATGATTAGCTAGAACCAGGTGGATTGTACGAGGCCAAGATTTTAACATGATGTTGAGAAGATTGCCGCACTTTCTCCTGTTTAATACCGAGAGTATTTTTGATGTGTACAATGAATGTGCACCAATATGCGCTCATGCAATTATAAAATCATCATTCTTCCTAATGACATGCTCCTTTCATATTTCTTTGAGTCCCGGTGAATGAGAACAGGGTGTTTTGGTTAGGATTAACACACCCAGTGCTCACAATCCCCAATCCCCCAGTCAATGAGAGTGACTCTTCCTTGGATTGGCTTCAATAACATGCCCTCTCTAATCCTGAGGTTAATCTGACAGTTGGTGAAGGTGGGGAGTAGGGGCTGGGAACAGGAATAGCGGTAACTTGGCAAACAGTCTTTGTTAAGTCTGCTACTCTCGACCAGTGGGAGCCATGGCTGTTTGGTTCTGAGCCCATCGTCACCGTGGACCGGCCTGGGTAGATGACCATGACAGCATGTGCACAACGCTCATGGTCTTATCTACACTGGCTATCATCCTTCGACGACGCTTCTCTAACAGAGTCAAGCCGTGAGTATATTAGTGTCTGTCTCTGCTGAATATTTCATGTGTAGTCCTGGAGGTTGGTGTTTGCATGTTGTACCTTACAGAAATGTTATGGTCTCTTTCACTTGTGTCTACATCGTTCGTAAACATAAGTTTTTCTTTTTATTGCTCCGTACAAAACTTCATCATACATGCACAAAGCTTTATCGTACATGTATCATGCGCATACATAAACCTCTAGTGAAATATTATCTGCAAATATTTCTTGTCTGTAAAACGAATACATAGATTTGTTCAGGCAGAGACCTGGTTGGACTCTGACAGGAATGGACATCGAACAAACAGCAGGGAGCTGGAAATCTTTTTAAATCGTTCAGCTCGCTGTAGGAGTTATTGATAACCACATGTAATTTTTGTGTAATTACAAAATTGTCTCCCCCACAGATGGATCCCCCACAGAGAACAAAGGTTGTTTTTTCCCCGTTTTTTTATTTTATATATATATATATATATATATATATATATATATATATATATATATTTGTATTTCACTTTCTTCCATTTTCATGTGTACGGCTGTTTCAAGGCGAGAAAGTTCTATCTCGTTTTTCCCCTCTCGAAAATACTGCTAATACTGATGTTGAAGGGTACCTCACAGTTGAGTCACGGCGTGTGAGTGAAACAAAGGCCCTTGTGAATATTCATAGACACAGCCTGAATGGACGTGAAACTAGTGCAAATCAAGCTTATGTTCAAACGCTGGCATCTTTACGTTGTTGCATTAAAGTTCTGTTGATAGGCGGCGGGAGGGTAGCATTCAGCGTGCATCCAAGACGGCATTTTAAGGCACGCTAAACATCCCCCTTTGATGGATTAGCTTCAGAAGCTTCACGGCTCTGGTACAGCTGCTGAACTGATACCGAATTCCACTTGCTACCTGGTTTTTGTATTTATACTTAGGGCAAGATGCCTCAGTGAAAGTGGAGTCAAACAAGCTCAGTCTTAGAGCAGGCAATTTGTCAAAGCTTTTCCTTAATATGTCAAGCCAATGTATCCTCAATTTATCTGATAATCCTTTAAATATGTAGCGGAGTACATTTCATAGCACCTTATCTTATTTAACAACCTTGGCTGCCACTGTCTACCTCGAAACAGAGAGACAGAGAGATTAAAAGTAGTTTCCTGTGTGGAGGAAAAAGGTTGCTGGATTTAGTTTTTGTACCAAGGCATGCGACCATACACATATATTATGCGGAAGAGGTGCACTGGAAGTTTGACTTAGGCTTTCGCCATTTTTTATTTAAAGTTGTGTCATGACAAGAAGGTTATGAGATTTAAAAAATAGTTTTTCAGATAATCCATTTTTTTTAAAGTGCAAGTTCATGTCTTGCAATATTAGTTTATTGTAATAATAGTGCTTGCACTGAGACGTGAACAGGAGGGAAAGACATTGGTTCCTAGGAAAGACATATTGCAGATAATTCTCTGTGTGAATATCTTACCTGTCCCAAGGGCCTGTTTGTTTTAGTACAACGTTTAACTGCGAAATGCAAGGAGATGGGTGTTACTTCCCCTCCCGCATCCACAGATAAATGACAACTGGTACAGCAGAGTCTCCATGTCTGTTACATGTTCTCTTGTTTTGTCTTAAATGCTTTTCATACACAAAAATATTAAAAGTCTTCACTCTGTGTTTTGACACGGACGTGGACAAATTCTAGCATCTATAAAATACCCAATACATATCACAAAATGTATATAACAAAAGAGGATGGCTAAAGTATCTTGTCTTGACTACAAAATACAATTTACTGTCCTCCAGCTGGATATTATAATAAATTTCGTTTGATCTATTCTTGTTACGTAAATGATCCTACATAAGGAGAGAACAGATGTGCAAAAGTTGAGTCAATTTAAAAACACGAAGGGAACACAAATCGCTAATTTGCTCAGTTTTAAAATGTCTGTCAGATGGTGCAATGCAGACACAGTGAGTTGGTTTCTGACTTGAGAGATAAACCAGAATATCTCTCAGCATCTCACGTCACTGAACCCTTAGCTGCTCGTAAATGCGAGAAGGTAACCGCAGACTGACACATAATCACATTCAAATGTAGATTTCATATAAATCTCTTGCCATTAAATATGTCTCATTTCTTAAGAAGACACCGACCTTGCAAAAACACAATTAAAACAGAAACACAGTTATTTTTGCAGTTATCATAAAACACTCAAAATGGGGTCACATATCCAAACTGAGGAAAACTATGTAGTCATTGCGTAAGCTACAAAAGGAAATTCGCAGGAAAAAAAAAAAAAAAACTGAATCATGGATCCCTAATTAGCTGTGACTCACGGGCATGTACGTTACATAAGCGACTACTAGAGGATCTCCCCAAAAATGAACAAACAGAATGATACAAACATGTCACGGCTGGAGTCATCTCTCTGCAGGCTAAAAGAGGTTCCACTGAGTGGAATCATTATTCAGTATCGCTTATAGTAAAATGCAAAAGACAACAGTCACCGACTTCTCAGGCCCCTGTCTCTTCCTCTCCACTAATGTGTAGTGACATGTCTGTCTTTTTTTTCCTCCCTCCCTCCTTCTCTCTCTCTCTCTCGTTCTCGCTCTCTCTGTCTGTCTCCCTCTCTGTATCTCTGCATTCTGTTCAACACCAGGCAACCAGAGGAAATCAGGGAGAACGAGATGGCGTATGTTCGGGGTGATCAGGCACCCACACACAAGTGACATCCTCAAAGCCAGACAGGGTCGCGGAGATGAGGTACTGCTCACAGTACAGAAGACCACGATAGGTTTTTTTTTTATCAGATTCTTCTTAAAATGTTCAAATTCCTTATAATTTAATATAAGAATACCGTAATGCAAATTTGAAAAAAACAAAACAAAAAAAACCCCACTTTTGAGTGATGGATGAATATTAATTTTTCAAACCTGGGCCTCATAATATCAGATAAAGACAAGCCAAGCTAGTTTCAGGTTGATAATGCATCATCTCTTCCCTAATTCATTGTGTTTCCATGGTGATTCCTAAGCACATGCATCACTGGCCCAGTGCCAGGTACAGGTCTAATGACAGTGGGACTTCTCAGTGGAGAGTTTGCTAGACAGTAGCATTGAGATTCTGCCTATGTGAAGGTAATCCCAAAAAAAACCCCCCCAAATGTATGTACCTTAGTTTTAACCCAAGGGGATACAGCTGACCAGGAGGGAAACTGGCAGATGATCCAGGGCTTTCATGATATAATAATCTTAAAGAATGAGGTGACATGAAGTCGAAGAAAATGTATTAGTTTGATTACTAAAATTTTGAGTGTCTCGGTGTTGGAACCCAGTGTCATATAAGAAGAAGCTTGTATTCATAAAAACCCCTCTGATTTTCTAAAAACAGGTTTATGGGAAACCTCAAGCTCCAGGCATGTCTACGGCAAGCCTCGAGGGACAAAATGCCTTGGCTAAATGAAGAGGAAGGCACAGGGTGAGAACGCTACTTTATTACTCCATATAGCAAGAGCGCTTTCCACTGTCTTTAGTGCTTTGGCATATTTTCTGCATTTCAAAAACTCGTCCTATTTTCTCATTCAAGCAATCCAACGTCGTTGTGCCTCCTTAAATCTTAGCCTTTGGCCCCACAGGTAGGGCTATATGAGGACACAAAGTACAGGAGAATCAACAAATTACCAACCCAGAAGCAATGTAAATGTCTGTCTGTGTAGTCATGTCAGGATATCAGATAAGATTTTAATTTAAAAGATTGCATTACATTTCATGGCAATGTTTTTATCTATCCTCTGCCAGGTCCTCCTGTTATCTGAGCAATAAAGCATGCGATATTTCTTAGTCTCCCACTTACATTCTGTCCACCAATCCTTCCTTTCTAATTTTTATGTTGGGCTTTTAACGACATATTGAAATAGAGTCCTGGAGACAGCATGTTGTTGCAGCTTAATCTTTTTGCCTGTTCATTTCATACAGTCTATCTCCGTTAGTACACCTGTCACACCCTCAATACTTAACAGTTCATAAAACCACTAGCTGATAACAATTAACAAATCAACGTCATGTTTACAGAAATAAGGCCACTGCTGTCAGTTCAAGTAATTTGTTTCAGTTTTCGAGCCACTTCATCAAGCGAAAGACGCAAACTATCGACATACTCCCTAAGGTAGAGAGTGACCCCTGTTCTGGCTGCAAGTTCGGCTGCACACATGTCCATCCATCCATCCATTTTCTGCCGCTTATGCGGGACCGGGTCGCGGTCAGTTAGAATGTCAGGTATCGAATTATCACACCAAATAGGTGTTGCCCCCCCAACAAAGGCGGAATTGATGACGTCAAGGCGATCCAATCGCAGGTGGACATAAGGTCTAAGCACTGGGTGAAAGGCACTGTGAGATAGTGGAGGACAGTTACAGCAAGACCAGGGAAAAAATGTCCAGAAGAGATGCTAACAGAGTGGCTAGCGTTAGCTTGCCAGCGCATTGGAGGAACGTGAGAGAGTGGAGCATAGAGAAGAGACAAAACCACACAGTAAGATAACACAGCCCGCTTTTTTTCAGTTGCCGTTACTGAACGCATTCATCCTTGAAGACATCAGACTGTGACCCCTGTGGCTCGGGGATCACAGTCAGACCGGCTCCAGCGTGAATTTAGAATTTATCACAAGTTCCCGTTACAACTTGCTTCACCTGCATGGAGGATTGTAATTAGTCAACGTATAAATCTCAGTACCTTTGTTTCAGATATGTTTTTTTTTTTTTTTTATTTTAGGTCAGCTCTGATTGAGATAATGATGTCAAGTATATATATATATATATATATATATATATATATATATATATATATAATATATGGCGGAATGAAAAGTTATGTGCGAAATGTTTCGCGGTAGAGTATGCATTTTCTGACAGAGACGGGAGTCCTCTGTGAGAAAGATGTTAAGCGATTCTTCTCTGCTCTGTTTCTCTCTTAATGATTCATGTCCTCGTGTGCCAGCTCTGATTACCAGTGTTGTCTGTGTTGAACTGATCTTCCCCTGCAGGTGTGGGTTCTAGATGTAGAGAGTGTCCTCAATGCAATGGCTAGAAAACTGGTGAGTCCTAAAAATCGTTTTTTGGAATTTTCTGTTTGTTATAAATTAAAAAATTGGTTGTTTTTCCATAGTCTGTTCACTAGAATACGTTTCTGTTTCAAGACACAGTTAATACATAATTTAACCATATCAGCCACATATCCAACTGATCATTTTACAACAGTATGAATAGGTCTCTTTTTTCACAGTTAAGTTTCTTGCTAACTGGCTTGCAACCCATTTGTATTTCACTGCAATAAAAGAAATCTCTTAAAAAAAAAAAAAAAAATCTACCTTGCACTTGCTTTAATCAGTTCTTGGTAACTATTCACAGAATGCTTCTCTGGAGGAATACCCAAGGCATGAGCGTGATGGTAACCCAGACCATCTCTACCCCACTTCTCTGACCAACATGACGCTGCCTTTGTGTCATCCTGCTTTGGCATATGATGTGTATAAATCTCCCACTGCAATAAGCCAATGAATTAAAAGAACCGAGTGTTCTCAAATGGGCAAGGTGATTAATCTTCTAATCTGAGAAAAAAAATATGACTTGCACCTGCGTGGGAGAAAATACAACTGATGTCATATTTCAAAATTTAATGGGCTATCAAACATCGGTGTTTCGCAATAAAAGAATTGTTAATTACTGCTACTTGAATAAACTGCAATGGAGTTTAATGAATGGCTGGACATAATTGAAAGTGAAACGTGATACTGGACTTGAAAACTTGTCAGAAAGTGCTTTTTTTTTTTTTTTTTTTTTTTTTTGTCATATTGTATCCTCTGGTATTGAATAACCATCTTTCACCTCTCCTGAAAATACAGCGTGGATTTGTGCGAGATGATGTGTGGTCATTTTGATGGCTCTCCTGGTTTGTTTCTTGTTGTTTAAGACTACTGAAGACAGCGTGCATACACATAATTCTGGATTCGAATATATCTCACGTCTGTCTGACTTGCTTTCTGATGCTATTTAACATGCGACCAGATGTAGAATGCTGTAGACTTCTACTCAAAGTAACCACAGTTGTCACAGTAACACATGCTAGTCGTATTTATAGTCTGAGCAAGCCTCGGCGCTTAACTTTCCAAATTAGTCTCGAAATTTCGGTGTATATTCTATTACACACACGTAGACAAGGATCCCTTTTCTTTGGCACTAAATGAACTTGATCATGAGATCTGGACTTTGTCAGTCGATGCTCTGGACCCTCTCTTCACGAGCCAAATGAAATCCTGTCTCCAAGCTTCCTGCCTGATTAGATAAACAATCCTTGTGTTCGATGTTGTTGTTTTGTCTGCATTGTCATAGCAAGATCTGCCTATGTTTTTTTTTTTCCTTTTTTGCCTTCCGTGCAGGACTCTAGAGAACGTTCCGGAGAAAGGAAAAAAGCCCACCGCTATGACAGGAATCGGTTTGCATTAAATCCACTCAATTAAATATGGAGCAATTTACTGTGAGCATCACTGCTCTATCTTGCAGTCCGGCAGTGGGGGGGGTTGTTCCAACTACAATTTGAGTTGCACTATCTGATGATGCCGTAGAAAGTAATGAGACTAAAATGTGCCTTGTGTTATTGCTTGTTGTACATCATGCAGCCCGTGCGCTTTTGCAATCAAGGAGATCAAGGATTCAAATATCTGGAGTGCTTCTGTTGCGTTTTTCCCTCCTGATCTGAACGGTGGCTCAAATAACAGCATGAAAGGGATGTGTTTTTTTTTTTTTTTTGGTCCAGCAGAGACTAAAGTGGAGACTCTGTCATTAACGAACTCGCTTTCCTGCTCTACCCCAACAGGCCTATAGAGCTAAGAGCTAATTTAATGACGGGGTGAAGCTCCGTGGTTTAATGGTGCCGAGGAAACAGGAACAGATAGGTCTAATAGATTATACTGGACTACTGTTTGTCCGGATAATAACGAGAACTCAATTTTTTCTTCTTTTTTTTTTATGAAAGAGTAAGAGAAAGTGGGAAAGAGAGATAAAGAAGTAGCGAGAGAAGGAGAGGGGGAGAAAGAGGGAAGGATTGAGAGATTTTTATACTAGTATATGTTTGAATACCACTGTGGAATATGTACTATTGGGAACACCAGCCAATGGTAGAGAAGCAGCATGTCGGAGCTAAGGCTGCCGGTTTCCCCTCCGTCTCTTTGCGGAGAGAGATTAGGAGCTGAATAATTTAGTCTCGCAGGTAATCCCCAAAAGGTGAACAGATAATCAGAGGTGAGCTGACACAGCAGCCCTCATGCCGAGCAAAGCCTGCTCTCAACCTCCAGAGGCACGAGCCTTGACGGACAGCGCAGAATGCCAATCGCAGGTGACCAAAATGTCAGATAGGAGGTCTCCTATCACTCCATCGCTCCACTCCAGGAGGGGTCAGAGGGTTAAGGAATGGGTGGTGGCTGTCCTCCAGCTCTCAGGAGGAGACAAGAGAGGGACCCTTTGAAGAGGGCAATCGCTATACTGCATACTAATTACCACCCACACACACACTGGAGTTTAAGAACTAAAGAGCACAGGGGGAGAACTGTGGCTAGCTTCGTAGCATATAATTGGTCCTTGATACAACATGCTGTGATTTGTCCCTACAATTTGTGATGGAAAAGATGAAGCAATTGGGCTGAGCTGGGCTTTATATACGGATATAATAACACTCACACAAATACACACACGCACCCATGCACACACACACACACACACATGCACACACAGAAAAGGCAGTTAGAGGGGCTAAGACACACATAAAATCCCAAACTGATTTACATTGATTTTGAAATCAACACTAATTCATTTTTTTAATAGAAATCTGCCGCACAATAATGCGTTGCATAGATAAAGCATGCATTTTATTGTATTCTGTATTTTACAGTGTTCTGAATTAATTACGAGAGCTGTCTTCACCGTCATGTATTAATAATCTGTACGATACCAGTTGTCTTTCTGAGTTACTGAGAGCAGCAGAGTGAGAGATTTGAAATGTTCTCAGGACAAATCAACACATCTCGCTGAAACTGTCTCAATAGAAGCTGCTACTCGGCTGTGCCTGAGGGGAGTATGGTGCCAAGTGAGTTTTGATTGCATTTGAAACTAATTAGGATAAAGCAGTATGTTTGGTCAGCGAGCATAATTTTATTTGCGTTATGTATGTATCAGTATGCGTTTGGGAAACGTACCATGTGCCCATACTGTCTGCTTAGAAAAAAGCAAAACAACAACAAACAAAAAAAAAAAGAAAAAAAATCCCTGACATTATTTGCTATCCTCGCTTGATGACTGGTCTTCCCTGAGTGTATGCGCTCGGTTGTCCCCTTCAAAGAGTTTTCTCCCGAGTGAGTCACAGCCAAACAAAGGGGCAGACAACCAGAGCAGAATGAAAGACTCGTGGGCGTCACTTGGAAAATGGTGCCTGGCATCGTCGTCATGGAGACCTGCGATGACCTCCTGGTGTAAGGGTATCAAAGTCCATGTATCTGAGTGGTTACTTCTTATAGTTCACTGCATGTGCATCCGCAGTGACAAACAACACAAACAGAACCTGTATTGCAACTGTTTGTAGCACGTGACACCGGATGAATTTGTTTGTGTGTGTGTGTGTAAATAACAGAGAGAGAAAGAAAAAGTGTGTGACATGAATTTGGAGCTACAGATATAAGACAATTCATACCAGTAACAGTGATGCATAATCTGACAGACCACTGTATACTTTTGTATTGTCATATCCATATACAAGGCATGTGCGGTGGTTTTTAACTTAGCTAACCTACCCAATGCGAGACAGACAAGCTGGTAAATAGAGCATCAGTCTGGTATTTGAGGGTCATCTTTAATTGGTATGTGGGGTTCGAGTCATAGAGCAGCATCCATTTGCATGTGTTTGCTATGCAAGTAAACCAAAGTCGTGACCGGAAAGAAAAAAAAGGTGTGTGAGGTATTCAGTAACATTCCATCTCAGAATCAGCAGGCCTCCCCGTCTCTCCGACACATGAATTTATTCAGGGTTTTCTTTTCCAGTCGTGCGTGCTGACACTTTCTGAAACGTTGCGCAAAATTTGATAACAGTCATTGCATTCTCCAGGGCTGTTGGTATAACCTCATCAGTGCATGCCAACCCTACGACTATTCACACGGTATTTTGGTGTCGTCGCTGGGGCTGTCAGTCAAACGTAGAGGTCATGTAAGGTCAAACCCGTTGGAATATCCGGGGACGGAGAGGTCGAGAGTTTAACTTTTGTTGCTGAACGACTTCATCTTGAGCTCCCAAAGCGCTAAAGTAAGCTGTCAGAGTAATTTGTCAAGCAATTTACAAGTCAGCCTGGCTTCTTTACAAAGCTGTGTTTTTTTTTCCCTTGTTTTTTTTTTTTTTTTCTTCCCTTGTCTGTCACAGTAAATCAGTGGGAGAATTCTCTGTCCTGACAGTGTGACATTTGATGTATATTGGTAAATAGAATAAATCTGATGTGTTCCTCGTGCACATTTAACAGCATTCTATTTCTCTCTGCTTTCACAATGCTCGTTTTCAGTCTAGTCATAAAAGATTCCTAAGTGATCAGATGAGAAGAGGAACATGCAAAAACATATATATATATCCCATTTCTTTTTTAGCACACTCATTTTGACCATCCATTTGATGAAACGATCCCATTGTCCTCTGGGCGTATGCATTGTACATCTGGTTTATTCCTCTACCACATGCCCCGCACAGATTTTTTTTTTTTTTACCTGGATTTCCATTGTTATTTATTCTGTGTTTATGCGCGCTTTCAGTTCTCAGTGATCTAAACACTCACCACAGCCACCTGACTAAATGATACAATTAGTGGTTAACTGAGATTTTTATATATCCCAGTGCACTCTACATAATGAAAAGCAATGAAAATGAAACAACAACAACATACACACACACAAGATAGTGGAACTGGACTGATGACTGCATTGATGACAAGATATGCAGCTATGCTTTTTTTTAAAATTAGTGATGATGAATGAATTGGCTTAAGTGATTAGGAAACTAGAAACTGGTAGCCTGAAAAAAGACTGCATTTAAGTCTTCATATTAGAAGACTGAATTTCATGCCCAAAGAACTGATTGTGAATAACTGGACACCTCGTCTGCGTATGCATTTATAATGATCTCACTTTGTTCGAACATGAGTACAGCTTGTGTAGCTTAAAGACATTTGAGAGCTAGCTCTCTGGGTACCTGCATGCTCTGTTAACAAACTATATCTGACCACCTGGGCAAATGATACACTGATTCTGATATCGCTGTAAAAGCAATGATGCTAATTTGTATCTAAAAATATGCTCTGCATTGATTACACACAATTTACAGAACCCACACACCTAAGGGGGGGCTCTGTGCTGGGCATAGATTCCAATTGAACCACCAGAGGGAATTCTAGACAGTGCAAATAAGGGCGCTCTGATTGGAGAGATGGAACATAGACTAGTGCTCTACACAGAAGTTTCACATATTCAACCTTAAGGCACATTTGGAGATACTCTCGTATGGTGCTGCTTAATTTCAAAACTGACAATCATAAATAGATGGTTATTTATTCTAAATGTGTTACTTTAAAGAACATTTGGCTTCCATGAAATGACTACTTCCACCGGCTAGTTCTTTCTCAGTGATCACAGACCACTCGTTTTACTACAACTCTGTGTTCTAAGCGGCTTCTGAGTGTGCAACTAGATGTGCTGCAATGAGGTCTTCTAAATTACTTATCCACCTACTCAAAATGAAGCATGAATTCTGAGCTATCGTCACAGTAACGGTGAAATTTACATGACATTCGTACGCCCTCTAGTGGGAGATTGTGGTCTTGCGCCTTCTTAGTTCCCCAGTTTTGCCAGATTTCCCGAGAAGTTGAGTTACACGTCAGAGTGCAACCTGTACTGGTGAGTGGACGTGTACAGTGACCTCAGCAGTTCATGTGTATCAGCTGATTCCCATTATAGGAGAACATGGAACGTGTGGTGGAAATGCCGAATAACGGTAAGACCTCTAATCAACCGCTACGTCTAAAATGTTCACTGTAGTAAATCGTGCACGGCTGTTGTATTTTGATGTTGGATCCGACGCGTCATGACTTTCCGTTGAAGAGAAACACAGCTATTATCGTCAAAAAATGAGATTGATTTGGGTCAGTTTCTCACTGCGTAGTCAGTGCATGGTAGAAGTAGTGTCTACTTGTGCTTGGCACGCCGATTTATGGCTACGTCATGCAGCATGTGAGGAATGCGTCGCAGCAAGATTTTAAACATAAGGCAGTGTCGTTTCGCCGCCGTTACAGTTCATGGTGTGTCATAATTTGGTAAATCTTACATAGTAATACGGTTTTGGTGACTTTACCAAAGAGAGAATTCTCTGGAATGAAGCTTTTTTACATTAATAGCTTAAAGTGACACATCTGTTTTTGTAATCCTGCTTTTCAGATTTTTTTATGTACGATCAGTGAAATGTTAGCATGTATTTTAACAACTAATGGCACTGTTGTTAGAAAAAAAAAAATTAAAATAAAAAAGCAAACATGAAATCACCAGATGTTAAGTAGTTTTTTTTTTTTTTGCTTGCATACTCTACCTTTGTCCAGAGCACAATGGAGTTAGTTTGAAAATTAAAAAGACAAGAATATAGTTGTTCTGCTATGCTTCTCTGAAGCACCAATTGTGCTCAGTATTAGTATTGTGAACCTGTCACCATTTTATGCCATCCTTCAGGTTTCCCCATCACCGGGCCCTTAACCCCTCCTAGAAAGCGACAGGTGCGTTTCTCTGCTCGACACGACATCCTCTTGCTTCGTGAGGTCATCGCCCAGAACCCTTTTAACTCAAAAGAATCAGGCCGCATCTGGGCCCGTGTGGGGGAGATCATTACAGCCGCCCTGCAGGATGAGAGCTTTGAGGTGGATGGCAGACGCTGTCGGGAGAGAACAATGCTGCTGCTTGACTACTACAAGAAACAAGACTTTGCCAGTCTGCGCAGGTGCGGTTAGGCTCTAAGCTTGGCTCTCAGTTACTAAATTGATCTTTACCATGGTTATATAAGCATGAGGAGTAGCTGAAATATTTATATCGTAGAGTTTCTTCACTTTTTTAATTCTGCAAGTCTCACTCGCCAAGATTGGTTTGATTATTTTATTTTGTAAGACAGTAAAAACAGTATTTGTGGAAATCAGAAACTGGTATGTTTTCATGAAAATAGCAAGGGAACTGTATTTAGAATGCACTATTGTAGTCCTCTTATTTATTATGCTTGCCATATTCAGATTTGGGACAGAGAGACTTTATGCCCAGAAAGAGGACCTCCTGCATGAAGTGCTGGAGTTGGAGGCAGAGAAGGGGCTTATGGGTAGAGGTGAAAACAAGTACCAGGATGAGGAGCTGAGAAAAAGAGCACTGGAGGAACTCACACTGCCAGAGCCTGACAAACCTAATGTACTGTCTCTGACTACAGCGCCACCCACTGGTGAGGAAACAATGGCACAAGCATGTCATATCGGGACATTACAACAAGCCCCTGAGGCACCAGTTCATTGCAAGCTGTTCGATTTCCTTGTCTTGCTTTTCCATGTATGCCCTTTAGTATGTTTATTGTATAGCAACAGTCATTATAAAGTCAAGACAGGAATTTCTTTCAGAGGCTTGCCTATCCTCTTAGCGATTATCTTATTACATATCAGAATACACTCACTCACTCACTCATTATCTAAGCCGCTTATCCTGATTAGGGTCGTGGGGGGTGCTGGAGCCTATCCCAGCGCTCATAGGGCAAAAGGCGGGGAAACACCCTGGACACACAGACAAACACACTCACACACACATTCGTACTTAGGGGCAATTTAGTGTCTCACCTAACCTGCACGTCTTTGGACTGTGGGAAGAAACCCACGCAGACACGGGGAGAACATGCAAACTCCACACAGAAAGGCCGGGAATCGAACCCAAGACCTTCTTACCATGAGGCGCAATATCAGAATACAGTCATACACATTATGGCATATTAACATCAGTCTTCAAAAACGATAACAATACTCTTTTGATAACATCTCTGCTCTTACTGTATCTAAGTTGTGACGCTTCTGTTAAACCCTTGCTCTTATCTTACTTCTCAGTGCCTGCTACCCCTGAGCCCGAGGAGGGGGTGGAGCTAACAGAACTCGCGGCCCCTACGGCCAAACGACCTTGCCAGTGCTGCTGCCAGACGTATTCCGAGATCCTCAGCTTCCTGGAGAAGCGCTCCGAGGCCGAGCAGCGCCTGCGCGAGGAGGAGATGTCGCTCCGACGGGAGGAACTGGAGATCCAGAGGAGCAAGATCGCGCTGGAGAGGGAACGCCTTGGCGCGGAACGTAAAGAGAGGGAGCGTCGCTTTGAACTGGAGAAACAGGAGAGGCAGGTGATTTTGGACCTGCTGAAGGAGAAAGTTCTCAAGGGTGGAGAGTGAGGGTGGTGTTCACTGACACTCTCATCTCCTCTTCTTTTTGACTATTGACAATACTGTGTGTATTACGTAGAGGCTTTGAACTCTCCTCAAGCTTAAAAAAACTAGCAAGGAAAAGGGCCACGGTATGACACGCTAAAGCGGCATGCCAAAACTGTCAGTTTGAATGTCCGATTTAAATCCAGTTTTTGGGTTTGAAGGAAAACTGCAGTCCTTTTTTATCCTTTAAGACCTTAAGGTGCACTGCACTGTCATGTTACATGTACTAATCTACTGATGGCTGGCCATGGGTGAGCATGTACTCAGTTACAAGCTGCACAAGAGGAAAGTGTTCTAAGAAAAAGTTGTGGTGCTTTTTGAGAACCATAGTTCTTAAACCACAGCAGGAACCTGGAAAACAAGATAATCCAGTAGTGTCTTATTGTAGGTATGCTAAATGTCAGTTAAAATACACTTTGGAATGGTGATCAGGATTGGAGCTATTACTTTTAAAAGTGCAGTTACGTTCCCAAGAGGGGCCTTGTGATTAATCAGTGGAAATGCATTAACTGTGTATCACAGTATCACAACTTCATTACTACAGTCACTATCCACAACTGAAAAGTTGTTCATTTTAGCTACATATGATGTCAGTCAATTCAAATCTGCATCTCTGTCATGGAGGCAAACTGGAGTTATGTGTATTTTTGTGGATTACCTACTTGTACATCGAGTTATTTGTGTTATCTGTATTTATTTTGAAAGATAATTTAATTGTTAGTTGTAAATGTAATTATATTGCCAAATTTTGTATATTGTAATATTGTAAATGATTGATTAAACATCTGCATGTGGTTACTGAAGACTGGAAGTAAACGCTCATTTTTAGAATTATTTCAGAAATGTACTTTACAATAAGTATTTACTACTATTATTTACCCACTTGGTCTGAAATCGTTATAACCGTGTCAGGTATCTTTAAATTTAGTAAATATTTTGTGGTCGTTTTTCGAGGTCATATTATAGACCCTCCCTATGGATCGTAAATACAGTAGTGAACAGCAAATGACAAAAGTGTCTAGTTGCTGCACATGTGGTTTCAATGTTTCACAGTAACGATACAATGCTTACTTTATGCTCAATGCAGCTTTTGGCATTTTTGACTGTGACCTCAGTTTACAACCATTCGACATGATTGGTGTAAAACCCAGCGGACCGCCTACTCTGGTAAATAGGCAAGTTTCATTGGTCATCCCAACATATCGAGCACATCCTGAAGTTGTCCAATGAAATTACGCGTGGCATAATATTCTTCTGACCGCATTGCAACAAAGTTTGGAGTGGTACAAATAAAGCAGCAAATTTGCCTTTGTTTCGCGGTTCCTACCATCGTCCCCTGTACGTTAGTGTTTAGTTTGTAGATTTAACGATCCTGGGACAACCGACCAATCATATTGTGGTCTATGCGTCGGAAGCGAGCGAAGTCCAAATAGCAGTTACAGCTCTTCTGTGCGTGTTTATTGCTGTGTTGAGTCTTTGTGCTGACCGATAGATAATATTTTCGGTACGGTTGAAGTGTCTTCTAACCACACCTCTTAGTTATATTTCCTGTCTTTAAACAGGTGATCTCTGAGTTCTTATGTCGCAGGTAATGCTGGACGACATAAAAAATCGTCAGTGATTGGCATATTATCAAATCGATTGCTGTTGTTAGGTGTCCTAAAGGTGAGTGCCATAGACTTATTTAGGGTGCATTATTACATGGTCTGTCCAGACAAGCCGCAACGGTCATTTCCGTCAGTAAAATTCTGTGCTGAATATTAGGGGTAGGCTAGTTATTCAGTGTGGGCGCTTGTCTGGACAGTGTGAATGAAAACCGCATAGGTAAGGTGGTGGCGGTGAGAAGTGCTGACAAGAAAACTAAGGTTGGCCTACTTTTACGTTGTGGCTTTTGTGTTCTTACTCTCATTTTTTCCCCGTCACATTTCTTCAGCGTATAATTTGTACCACTGCATTTTTTGTTGCGAAATATAGGTCAGATACATTTTGACCAACGGTTTTAAATATGCCCAAAAGGCGATTTGGACCTCACAAGTTCTCTTTTTCTCAGTCTCATTCTGCAAAGCTGTCCTATGGTTACAACTCCAGAATGAATGTCGGAAAAAGCGGATACCGAGTCTTCTCCGCCAATTCTACCACAGCATGCACAGAGCTTGCAAAGAGGATCACAGAGTAAGTACAAGTACTTGTCCTTGTTTTCTGTCTGCTTTGAGCATAGCTCATATCAAGATCGTCCAGTTTTAGTATGAAGTTAATATCTTATGTTTTTTCTCTAGATTCAATCCAAGTTCAAAACATCAGTACATTGTTGTACATGTTGGTAACCACTTCACTTTTTGGGATGGACGTGGCTAGCTTTAGCCAGTTTAGTGTAGTGGTTTCCACAGAACCATACTTTGCAAATGCACGTAAGAGTTTGCAGTTTGTAGCGCAGGCTGAAACCAACGATGCTTCATCAACAAACATGCCTACAGCTTAGTGACACATTTCCATTTGGTAATATTCATGGGCGTACAGCCAGTTCTCTCCCAAGTATGCCCAAAGGATTTGGCAAAACTGTTGACGAGAAGGCAGGAATGTCACTGACGGCTGTTATAAGTTAAGCTCCTTGCTCCCTTAAACTCTGTCATGCCAACATGACCCAAAATGGCATCTCTCTCTGTGTTACTGACCCGAGTTCTGTCCTTTTTGTAACTTTACTGCGGCTTCTCACATACTGTAAACATCTTCCTGCCGTACAAGACTGAGAGCTCAACTGACTCTTTCCACTGGACTAGCATGCGTTTCGTCTTTCTGTAAACTTCATTACTGTTAATGGTACAAGTGGCTTGCTTAGAACACTGAAGAGATCCCACTCAACTAAGATTACATGGTTTTATTACATGTGAGAGAATACTAAACCCTAAACTTTACATTCTCATAACCATCTTCATGGTTGGGGAAGCATGAAGAGTTTGAATATTTTGACAATGCAGCAAAAATAACACAAAATTCAGAGAAAGAAAAATATACTTTACATATCTACAGTTAGATATTAAAAAGAGTGAATTAACTTGACAGTTGCTTTTCATGGACAAGCATATTGCTTTAGGTATGCTGTCAACACTGTTTAATATGGCATTGGTTGGAAATGTCAAACAAGACAAAAAAGGTTTCTGACTGCTTGTACCATTAATGCATTAACAAAAGACAGAAAACAGCTGTTTTGAACTTTTTGCCCCTTTAAGATCTCTTGGGCTGCCACTTAGTGTCACGGGGATCAAAGGAGGAAATTTTGCAGGTGTTCAACCTAATTATAAAAACAAGGAGTCAGAGGATCTGTGAAGGCTATCTGTCACTAACCTGGCCAACGCATCGAAATGAAAGGCATCTCTGCTACTCAAGGTCCCTGAAAAACAGTGAACTGTTGATGCTGGAGAAACCCTCCCCACCCCCAGAGACATACTCTACTAAAAACTACACTCCCCTGCGGGAGCAAGCTGAAGACTATTTACCTCCCCAGAGAACTGAATTGTTTTTCAATATGGACCCTGAGTCAAGCTGACTCTTAACTTATCAGTCACTCAAAACACAATTCAAAACAGAAAGACCACAAATGGTATAGGTTTTTATCCGTCTGAGTTGTTTGTGATGATGTGTGTCATGTTGAAAGACACATTACGGTGATTTACTCTGAATAGATAATGCCCCATGTCAATCAGTCAGTGGAATCTTTGTGATTTCTAATACCTCCATTCTGTGTATAGAGTTGTGTTTGTAAAGAAAGAAAAAAAAAAAGAAGAACTCAATTTTTTTACCACTGAGCTGTCACTCCCTACAGCTGTGCTGCTCTGTTTTGGTTATGTGTCCTCGAACTGTCATAGAATGTGCAGCCAAGGAGGAAGTGAACCATGAAAGCCAATGTGCTACAGTATTCTCCCCCATAGAGACTACCCAGAGAGAGAGAGAGAGAATCTGAATAGAACTGACCATGAGTGCCATTCAGGCATCACGTAAAGCCGGCCAGACACACAGACCATGACCGTTCAGTCTGCTCGCCTCACTGTCTGATAGGAATATATTGATGTTTGACTCTCTGTCAAGCGTTGCCAGTCAATACAGCAAGCCTGTGCCATATTTTATGGGGAAGGGGGGGGGGGGTGAATTTGTATTACTGAATATAAAACAAACATGTAAGATACGTCTGTTTACACAAAACAGTTTCATAGGAATAGTTCACATTTCAACAATGAGTCTTGTAAAGCTTACGTGTTCAGTGCAGCCCACCCTGTTTATTGGTCTCTGCTCCCCAGTCCTGTTTTAAACAGGCCCATTCTGTTTGAGCATGAGGTAGGGTTCTGTTGTAAAGATCAGGAACTGATGACTTTGGGTCCGTGGTTATTGGTCTGGAAAATATTAGTTTTGGGGGTGTGGGCAGGCAATAAAGCCTACCATATCTCAGACAGTACAAAAGTTTGCTGTTTACTTTGAAACTGGTCAAATTCGGGGGCCGACGACATACTTGCTCTTTAACATTTTTCACGTGTTTGTGTGAAGGAATGAATTTGGGAATGTTCTCTTATGACCTCACCCTGTGTCTTCCCAAAGGCGTCTTGGTGTGGAGTTGGGAAAGTCAGTCGTCTACCAAGAAGCAAACAGAGGTAAAGACATTATAATTCCCACCCCTCTGGTTATCGCAAATTTTTTTTCTTCCTCATTGAGTGATTGCATTAAGTGATTCAATGTCATTAAGTTTGCCTTACATTGCATCTCATTTTTCGTTTAAGCAATAAGCTCAGGTGACAAATGATTGCGTTACGCAACTGCCTCTCTCTGATTGTCCCCTCTATATGAACAGAGACCAGAGTGGATGTGAAAGAGTCAGTGAGAGGACAAGACATCTTTATCATCCAGACCATACCGAGGTAAGAAACCAGACCATACCGAGGAAAAAATAAACCAGTCCTCAGTGGTCTGCTTTCATCACCTTTACTTTCATAACCTTTTCATCCAGAGAGACTCAGTCAGAGACAGGCTTATTCTTGACACCAGAGAGAAAGTCTTTTAAGATTGTATTGTTCCAGTATAGTCATGATCCTTTGATCAGATAAAGCTCTCAGAACAGTGTGAGAGAAATTAAGCAATGGCAGATGGAAATAAAAGGCGTGAGGATCAGCTTACTAAACTGACAGCCCGTGACGTAGGCACAAAGTCTGACTTCAGTTGCAGAGTTCAGTTCAGATGGTGAGCCTAAAAGTAAGGGCAGAGGTTTGGAAAACTGATCTGGGATCTGTCGTTAAGAGCAGTTGGTAAGTGGAACTCGCTGTGCGGTCACCGTCACTCTGGAGCGGGCTCAGGAGTTCGCCGTAGTGACGGGGTCAGGCTGGACCCTTAGGTGGCCGAGGTTTGTAAAACGAAGCCGTAACACGAAGCCAGTTGGCTCGCGGCTCAAGTTAGATCTCCAGTGTCAGTAGAATCGACCTTTTCACACCCCGCCCAGACCACCTGCACGTGTTTATCACATAGTCCATAGGCGTTTATAAACCAGTTGGAATGTTTTATTGTCATGAGGAATGATATGTGACAGCCGACATACAGTTCTTTAAGGTCTAGTGTAGGTATTCATAACACACCCACCTGGCAGAACTCATATAATTATTGACTAAAGTGTTTTTGTACAAGGAATCTAAAATGATGCACCTTTTCCCATTAAACAATGCTTTCATTTAGTTAAAGCATGAATTATGTAAAAAAAAAAGGGAAAAAGAAAGACAGAATGGGGGAAAAAAAAAAGAACACCACCCTAATGAGATCCAGGTTAAACTTCTATTTTTTGGCAGGCATTGAATGGATGACTGTTTTGATATGACCTTTCGCACTGTTTAGAGTTGGCCAAGTCTATGGGCACAGATTCAAGATGGTAATATGAGGCTGAGTATCTTGATATGGACAATCAGAATACAGTAATAATGCCTACAGCCGTATTGAGCAAACTGTACCACTATCGTGAGCAAGTGGAACAAATGCGTGAGTCAGAGATTAAAATCGATCATTTTCCAGGGTTTTATTTATTGTGAGGGTTTCTTCATTTTTGTGTCATGTAAATTTTTTTGAAAGTAACTATGAAAGTAGTACAAATACAGCACAAACCTTACTTTACTACACAAAATGCACTTTACTGTTTTGCTCCTTTTCAATTTAATGGCAGCGAACGACTTGACTGCGTTTGCGCAAATGACTCGGAACATCTTTAAGAGTTTCGGTAACGTACACTGTATGATTCGTTGCTTATTTTTGTTTGTGGTGTATTTGACGCTTGTTTTTGGTTTTTGTGGCGTACAGAGATGTAAACACAGCAATAATGGAACTCCTGATCATGGCCTACGCACTGAAGACCTCCTGTGCCCAAAACATCATAGGGGTCATTCCCTATTTCCCCTACAGCAAACAGTGCAAGATGAGAAAGAGGGGCTCCATAGTGTGCAAACTGCTGGCCTCCATGCTGGCCAAAGCAGGTAGGACAAGGAAGTGTCTTTGGCTTTGTTTGCCGTCGTTAGTTGAGTCATTCTGAGCCAAAAGGCCCAACCCATGCTGTATCTGCTCTTAAAATGAGCATTTAGTCGTCACTGGCACGGCAGCAGTTGGATTGTGTTTTGTTTTGTTTTTTTTAAAGTGTCGATCGTTCCATTTGGATGTCTCTGCTGAAGCTTTTGTGCTGTGGTCATAGCTTGAGAGTGTCATTTTTCATGCGTGTTTGTATCTGTTATGTTTTGAATTTTTTTGGGAGGGGGGGGGGGGGTCTTAGGAAGCTTTGAGAAGCAGTATTTATTTTCAGTCAAGTTATTTTCAGTTTAACCATCCAAGTTAATAACCAAGTTATGAGTTATGTTACCATGGTGACCCACGCAGAGAGTAATTCTTTATTTTTAGTTGTTTCTAAAATTGTTAAAGCCTACTGCATACCAGAGAATGTGATTTTTTTTTCTTCTGATGAACGACCACAAGAACTGAACCTTCAAGTTCATATGAATTCACTTTAATTCTGTATCCCTGTCTGACAGTGTGAACACCATATGGAGTAGGCAGATCTGAATTTTTGAATGTGGTTTATGACTAATTGATGCAGTTGAATTGCTTCCGCCTTTTTTTTTTTTTTTTAATCATAAATCTCCGTGTTTGAGACCGTCCTCTGGCAGAGCTGAGCGTGTGTGGAAAAGTACACTACCCGCCCCCCTCCCACCCCCCGTGTTCTCTGTACGCCTCGCTAATGCTCCTTTTATGGCTCCTGTACAGGCCTCACACACATCATCACCATGGACCTGCACCAGAAAGAGATCCAAGGCTTCTTCACCTTCCCCGTGGACAACCTGCGCGCCTCCCCTTTCCTCATTCAGTACATCCAAGAGGAGGTACTTTAAACCGCCTCCGGCCCTTTCGCTCTGGCTTTAGCCTAGCAGGCTGTTAGCGGAGAGGTCGTTGAGGAAGCGTAAGGAGTTAATTGCAGGGCTTACGGCTACGAGCCCGTTCTGCTATTGATTTTCAGATGCGGGTGATTTACGATTTTGTTGACCTGCATGCGTGTGTCATAAAAGTTCGAGTAGTGACAACGCAGATAAAGGACTCTTGTCCCAAACGTGGGATGCGTCTGTGAACTGTTAGACACTTCTGCTCCTTCTGTCACGTTTTCCACAGTGTTTGATGTGTTGATAGGTTTTGTTTTTGCCCCGTGTTTTCTGTATTGATTTCAATCTGTTCTTTCCCTCGTCGCTCTCGTAGATTCCTGATTACAGAAATGCCGTGATTGTTGCAAAATCTCCATCAGCTGCAAAGAGGTAAGATGAGGTTTGGCAGCTTCTCAGTGATTGTTTGTTTAAATTTGTGGCTGTGTGTTTGTGTGCTGGTACAGATATTTGTCTCTAAAGCTTGAGAAGAATGCAGTTTGTATGTGTTAAATGCTTTCATTGTACTAAAGCTATGGAGAGATTATCAAACTGAGTTGATTTTTTAACCATACAGTATCTTTATTTATTTAGATATGTTGTGACAATAATTAAATACCTTGCAAACTCTTAAAGTGGTGCAGTATATTTTAGGATGTATTTGTGCAATGTGGCAGCATTGCAGATTTTGTGAACTACAGTACCCAGAATCCTCTGCACCATTTTCTATAAGTTAGAAAAGTTATAAGTTTATAAGTTAGATCAAAGGAGAGTGCTGAGTCATAATGTCTGCTAGCACAAGAAGCATTTAAAATTTTTGGTTATTCTGTTCACAATCCGATCAATCTTTCTCAAAAATGTACAGTTTTATTTCGTCTTACAACCGACACAGGGCTCATCGTTCATTAATTCCACTCTGTTGTGTTTTTTTGTGTGTTTTCATGCGTGTGTGTGTGTTTTTGTGTGTGTGTGTGTGATCTCAGGGCTCAGTCATTTGCGGAGCGGCTGCGTCTGGGTCTGGCTGTGATGCACGGAGAGCCTCAGTGCTCAGAGTCAGACATGGCAGATGGGCGAAACTCCCCACCTGCAGTTCGCACCTCCACTGGGCCCCCTGGCCTGGAGCTCCCCTGTAAGTCCCTCCTGACTTTCCATAGCAAGGAACAGGACACCTCAGTTCACCACCAGTCCCAGATCAGATCAGTGGATGTATTCCCTCTGCAGTCTCCTTTAGTCTGCCAGGGCAGGGGTTTTGTGTGGAACCATTTGGGTGCTTTATTGAGCATCAAGTCCGCCCACTTAGGTTGTAGTCAAACGAACCCCCCCACCCCCAAAAAACGTATCCCTTTTCTCAGTTTAAGCACTCTTTTTGATCTGGACTTGTAAGAGTTCTGATGGTATACTTTGGATCATTTAGGAGTTTGGAGTATATCTGAGTGAGAAACTTTTTCTGTCTGAATGCAGTCCTGACACTGTTTAAAAGTTCTGAAACTGCTGAAGGGCTGAACAGTGGCATGTTTTAAAAGTTTAGTGCAGATACATGCAGTACTTTCAGACTCAGTGTACTGTCTTAGAAGGAAAGGATAAATAAGTGAGTTTTATGGGTCGACTGTTGGAAGTTTGTAATGCTAATGTAATAGACAACTTTACAGCTTGGAAATGTCTGGGATTTTAATCTTTTTTTCCCCTTAAACCTTCTTTTTATTAGGAATTTTGAGCACTTACAGTATCATTGGAGTGAAAATGCTTGATGTATATTTAAAACGCGTCTCTATCGCCTTTAAACGATCGCCTTGTTAAAAGTCGGCCTAGCAGCGGAACTACTTAACCTTGGCCTTTTGGAGGGGGGGGCTAATCTCTACTGGCTCTGGCCTGGGGGTATGTTTTGGTGTTCTGTATCTTTAAGAAGAGACTCTGTATTGACATGCGGTCACAGCCTGTCCCGTACATTTCTGCAGAACTGTGCTCATCATTGTGCTGTTTCGACTCAGCCTGGCTCTGCTACAGCTCTGCAGCTGGCTGACTGACAGCATCCAAACAACTGCTCAGTCTCTCTGCTCTTCCTACCACTGCAGACACTAACAACATTAACGATCGGCCTCCTACGTTATTCTGTAATCAGCGCATATATTAGTGCCCGTTAACCCCGGCACTGGTCTATAATATTAGTTTGCGCCCCTGCGTTTTGTGTAACGTAGACTTGCATGACCAGTGCTGCGCATGGATTACAAAAGGTACTTCGTGAGAGTATCATTGTTAAAGATACTGTAGTTCTGTAAGGTAGATAATGGAAAAATGAAAACTGGCATGTCTACATCTGCATGCTACAACCGAATAAATCTTTGTAGGTAGAGACAAAAAAAAATCTCAGAAAAACTGCAGGCAGATCATTTTTGTGGAAAAAGCATTTGAAACATTTTTCTAAAAAGCTTTTGAAAGGCACGTTTGACGGGTCTGACTGTGAATATTTTTCCCCATTCTAGTCACTGTAATCTCTGTTTTATGAAAAAAAAAGCCTGGTAAGTTTTCTTAACCAGTCCTGTCTTTTGTCTCAAGTCCTCTCCACTCAGTTTTATTTTCTCATAAGCAGTTAACCCAGAGAGGACAAAGACAGCTGTTTTTTTTGTACTGTGTGTTGTCTGTGTGATGTTACCTGTTTCTAAACGTGTTTTAATATTCACTTTATTTATCAATAATATAGGGAGACAGCAAGCTCCGTTTCCTGGCATAGAGCTTCCAAGTATGACCGCACCTCCTCTCTTCTCTGCTAGCCCCTGTCATCATCCCTAACACTCACAACGCTTCTCTGTTACCGGCATGCTTTGTTCCATTGTGTTCTTGATCCGGTCTTCTCGAACTATGATGGGCCGGTCCGCAACGAGGAAACTGCCGGTCCGCAGAGCCCTGCCGCTGCACCAATCAAATTGTGCTTGGTGCTTCTGTCACTAGCCAGGTGAAAATAGTAACATTTTATTCAGCATTCTAGAATGTCAAGCAAGTTCTCACGGGCAGGAACGCTTAACATTCTAGAATCTTGAGTAAAATGTTACTATTTTCAAAACAAGAAGTTCAGTCAAGGGGCGGGGACCTGGCAGTTTCCTCGTCGCAGACCGGCACTGTTCTGCAGCCCATAGTTTGAGAAACGCTGTTCTAGAGCTTTCAGTCTTAACCATTCTGAAACAGAACTTTCTAGAATATATTGTGGCTATCACTTAAGAAAAACTGACTCTGCTCTGGTTCTGATTCAGTGTAGATGCCGTTCTTTCAAATCTGTTGACTCACATAACCATTCCTTTAATTCCTCTGATTATGTGCGTCAATGCTTGCAGTGAAAAGGCACTAATCAGTCTTGTCTCAGGTAGCATGTATTTAGCTGAAGTGCAGCTTAGTGTACCATGCCAAACTCTAGAGATTATTTTTGAGATGTGATTGGAGTCTTTCAATACTTTGTGTGTGCATGCCATGAAAATGCAACAGTGCACACTCAGGATTAAGTGCCCTGAACCTTTGCTCTTTCACGTAACATTAGCCGTGTAATAGTTGGCACCAAGAAAACCTCCTGGCATTATTTGTTGGCACACATAATTTTACCACAAGTACTCTGTTCATAATTCTTGAGATTGGAAGCTCTTATTTCTCTTAAAGGTTATGCTGTTACATATTTCCTCGATTATGAAATTTTTTTTAATCATTGAAAAGTGTTGTTTTTTTCCCCCCCAACTGTTAATTCAGATTCTGCTGTAATACCACAAAGCTTTGATTAACCTTTTTTAATATTTAGGTGATTACTGTACAAGCTGCCCAGTTTGGCAATTCCTAATCTGAATCATTTTCTGATAAATCCTTGTATACCTACCCAGACATAATCCTAATCGTTTTGTTTCCCATAATGAGATGCCTGCACACTGCCTATTTTTGGAAGTTCATTATGTTGATTTGTGATTTATTGAATCTTAACTAGTTTTATGCTTAGATTATTTTTCTTTGACTATGTGTAAAAACTCATAATCCCTCAGATAGCGACATCCTAAAACAGTCAAACAAACAAATCAACAGTACGATGCATCGTGCAGCTACTGATGTCCTGCTTTGGGACTTCAGTCAAAACTATATTTGATTTCCATGCTTCAAAATTGATCCTTGGGGCGTTTGAGTTTTTGAACGCGTCTGTGATTGTTTGGGATTCTGATCAGAGAGTATATTGAAATTGTTGCATGGCTTATCCTGATACCCCTTTTGATTTATGTAACTCCTGTTGGGTTAAAATAGCCGACTTATCAGGACCTCTCATTCTCAAGACCACGCGACGCTGGTCATGTACTCGTTACTGCTGTAAACTTAAAGCAATTCAGCTTTATTACTGGAAGATAGGCACTGCAGTTCTCTTCATTATGTCTGTTGACATTACTGAATATCATTTCTCAAAGCAAAAAATCAACTATACGTTTGAATTGGATGGAGGCAAGCCACAAATCTAACACAGTGCAGTGAGACAGTGGGGCAATTTTGGGGACACAGATTAAGCCAGATCCAAGATTAAAAAAGGATTTTCAGTAGAGAATACCCAGCAACAGTGAAATACAATCCACAAATGGGCTTAATCCGTGACTGTGGAAATCTGTCCCGTCTCACAACTGAGTGATTAGCCTTAACTGATGAAGAGATTCTGTTCAACAATAAAAAAAAAAATCAAAGCTAATTTATTTGAATGCAGTCTGTGTGGGATTTACCAGTTTTGAGAGGCTCTTTTGACCCATGTAATCCAGACTTTGGACCATGTTGTGTGTTTGGTATTGATGTTTGCCTTGTTAAATACAGACTTTTCAAATCTCCTGTTTTCTTTTTCACCGCAACAGTGATGATGGCAAAGGAGAAACCGCCCATAACTGTGGTAGGAGACGTAGGTGGAAGGATTGCCATCATTGTTGTAAGTGTCAGAGTTGTCAAATAGTGTGTCGTTCACTGACATTTCTAGAACATTCATTTGTAAGCCCAGTGTGAGCCTGATAATGAGTTTATATTTTACTTCTACAACATCACAATTGAAACATTGTACGTAGCTGTTGTTGGGTGATTGGAAGCAACATTCGTCCAGCAGGGGGAGCTATATAACCAAAACACCCAATGCTTCAACATTTAAAAGAGAGACGGTGGTTCACTCTGCCTGCGTCTGATAGCTGTGTGTAAAATATTCAATTCAAATTCTACTCACAATTCTACAGCTTTATTTTACACAAGTTAGCTTGTCTGTATTTAAAATTTCAGTCAGTTTGGACACACAAAGCACAGCGCTATCAGTAAACAATGGTATTTAATTCGCGGAAAGACTCGGAATGGGAAGTAATTCATGGTGCTGGTTACAGGCGAGTGTCGTGCCAATGCTAAGTGTCTTTATCCCTACACCAGGATGACATCATTGATGATGTGGAGGACTTTGTCGCCGCGGCTGAGATTCTGAAGGAGAGAGGAGCTTACAAGATCTACATCATGGCGACACACGGCCTTCTCTCTGCTGAAGCGCCCAGGCTTATAGAGGAGTCCGCCATCGACGAGGTGAGATGAGATTAGTCGGATTATGTCTGAACTCTTATCAAATATATAAATGCTTTTGGAAAGACTAGACTAAGGGTGTCACCATCCAGTCCTGGAGGGCCAAGGTCCTGCTTTTTTTCTTGTCGACCAACTAAATACAATCTCTGATTGGCTGAGGAGAGTGCACACCTGTTTCAAGGTGAAAATTTAACAGGGAATTAACAGGTGAAAACGAAAACCGGCAGGACCCTGGCCCTCCTGGACCGGACTTTGACAGGTGGACTAGACCAAAGAAAAAGAATCCCATTATGGTTCAGTGATTTCTAATCCTGAGGATCCATCACAGATAAGAAGAAAGATTCTTTGCCTCATAAGATTCCCTTAGTTTAAACAAGCTGTGATTGGTGGATTCTGGTCTGAGATGTCTCTTTTTTTCCCCCCTTCTTTTTAACCTTGTGGTAAGCCCAAAAACACATATGGGTCAGATGTGTGTTATGAGGTGAAGAAAGAGCTGCACATACTTGAGTGTGAGAAACACAGCCTTAGAGTTATAATTATTACTGTTATCAACACCACCTTGCTGTTACCGTTACTGTTATATATATAACAGTTCCACATTCTTGTCCACTTCCTCAGGTTGTGGTGACTAACACCGTTCCGCACGAGGTTCAGAAGCTACAGTGTCCTAAGATTAAAACGGTGGACGTCAGCATGATTCTAGCCGAGGCCATTCGCCGTATCCATAACGGAGAGTCCATGGCTTACCTGTTTCGCAACATCGCCGTGGATGATTGAAGCTGTCGATGCCCAATCAGATGCTGCTCAGGACTGCCACCCAGGGGCGGGGACCAGAAAGTGCAGGAGGACTCCTCTCTTTTCCGACCAACACATAATAGTGTGTGCGCACCCAACACTCACATTTCCAGCAAGATCAAGGACCTCATACGCTTTGCAGTATTTTTTTTTTTTCCCTCTCCTTTTCCTCTCTGCTATCTGCTCAAGTTCTTCTGACCAATAAACCTAAAAATGCTGTTTGGTAATTTCATTGAGAGGATTGTATTGACATAATCGTTATGTTTATGCTGTTTAAATGGCGTATGAAAGCGTTGCGTCTTACAGGGTTTAAGATTTAAGCTCTCCGGGCGTCTCTGAAGTTGTCCGAAACGTCGGAAAGCCAGGTTTCTTCAAACGTACGCTACAGACAGTCAAATGTATTCAATTTAACAGCTCGGTTCAGATGTGAAGGAGGTCAGGTGACGCCTGCTCCCCTTCAGAGTCTCTCAGTATTAAACCCTAGTACATTATTGACAAATTACACACTCACCCACATTAATCAGAATTGTGAAAATGCAGAATTTTTCTCTCCACCATGTTCGAAGTATAAATCTGTTACCTTATTCCTAAGTCTCCTTAGAATGGGTTCACTGTTGCTGATTGTTGTGGTTGTCTGGAAAGTGCTCTTCCCTTTTTTTTTTTTTTCTTTTTTTTTTTTAAGAAGGACCAGCGGATAAACCTATGGCAGCAAGAGTAGAATGGGAGTTTACCTGAAATTCACTGACAGTGTGGTAAAAAAAATAAAAAAAAAGTTCTTGTAAGTTTCCAGACTGTTCATTAGTCACGCTGTTTTTCATAAAAAAAAAAAAAGAAAAATAAAACGTTTTGCTCTCTTTTTGAGACTTTAGCACCGTCTTTTTTTCTGCAATATCAGAAAACCGTCTCTACATTGTACATTCTTTTTTGTAAATGTTTAAGTTCCTGTTCTGTTTGTCAAAGAACTAGTGTTTAAAACAGCCAAAATTGACAGTTGATATAACTTAGTATAAGTCTAAACGAGGAACAGGTGATGAAACACATTCACAGTGCATAAATACTCAATAAACACGTTCACGGTATTAAATATCTGTCAAATTGTTTTGGTTATCAACCATATGTCTAAACTATGGAAGGACAGACCGTCTGAAAGAGAGGGAAAAAAAAGTTTAAATGGTTGATGAGCTGATTTTGCATCACAGGTTCATTGGCCCTGTACTTGCTCTCAACTCCGCAGGTTTCATCATAGCCACTGTGGAGCTTTGACCAAGTCAAGGGACAAAGACAAATGAATCTGTCATAAGTGTCATCTCTGTAGTGCCAATGCTATTTCTTTCTTTCTTTATTTTTAACATGTCAAAGTTATTTCAAAGTGATTCTAAAACCTACTCACCTACTACCTTACTTCAGATGAAAGCCTTACTGTCAAATATAACTGCGCTTCTATACTCATTTGCACCTGTGGGTAAGGAACCACACAACCTCAAGATATTAAGCTAATCAGCTGGCGCAAAGACACCTGATAGCACAGCACAAAGAAGCACAGTTTAAAATATCATTCATTTCTAACCGAATATTAATCATACCTACATTTATATGTCTATGTACTTACCATACAGCGTGTCAAGAGTTTTCTCTATAGATGAACTTTACGCTGAAAGAGAGAAGTAAGGAGACAGTGGCGTATTTATTCATGGCTTACAGAGGAACTTGATAGCAACGGATTGCAGGCCACTTCCTTTTGAGAGACCTCGGACACAATGCCTCACGATTCATTGCTGAATGGGGAAGGGGAAACAGTTGGACAGAGAGGTTGGTTCGTGGTTGTGCGTGCGTGTGCGTACCAGGATGTGTGTGTGCCCTCTTTATCTGGAGCACGTGGGGTTTTTGGTGTTAATTCGCTTTGTGCTACATTTGTGTCTGTTTTCGTAATATTCTGTCTTTGATTTTCATAAACATATTTACTTTTAGAAGAGTTTGGAGAAATTTCGCAGACTATAAGACATTTTATGTGTGGTAACTATGTATAACGTGTGTAGAGTGGAAGACTTCCAGTTTAGCTGATGCGAAGATATCTTTTGAATTTTTGGTCTTGTGAAAAACGCATGGTTTCGTAGGGCATATGATAGTTAAGTGAGAGAAAAGGCCACCAGAGGACGCTTTCACACTGTGTTGTTTTCCGCACGTGTCTGCTGTCACGGAGTGAAGAGTTTTCCTCATGTCACATTGGACGGTGAGTTAAGGCAAGCGACCAAATGCTACAACCCCATATAGTTGATACCGCTTCTCTGCTCATTGTCTGTCCCGATTTTTGAATTTTTGCTAAAGATTGAACATATTACCTCAGCTGGGGTATATCTTTTCCTGTTTGTTTTGTGGAATGCGTCCAAAGAAAAATAACGTCGAGATATCAAAATTGCTATTCAAACATCATTTCTTTGTTTATGGTTACTGTTGGTGTCTATAAGCTGAATGAAAACAGTGCTTTGCCAGTGACAATATTTCTTTTAATAAGTGTTGGGAAGTACAGGACACTCGGAATATCACCAAATGGGTGAATGAACCGGTTCAGTTTTGATTGACAGTGCGTTCTTGGACAATGTCATTCCCAAGCTAAACGCTACATGCAAAATAGATGTGATCTGTCCACATGCAAACAGATGACGGCTCTAATTCATGTTCAGAAAATATCATTCCACTTAAATTCTATAACACATTTTTATTTATTTTCTATGCATTTTTTTATTGAGAAGAACATATACATCAACTGAGTACGGTGTGAAACGAACATTCATGATAAAAAAAACGTAAAAAGTAGTAGTGGTAAAAAGTAGTATGTAAAATAACCTTAAAAACAATAACGTGGACAACATAATGTCTCAAAACCTATTTAAGTGCTTGTGGATTATTGAATTATATAATAAACATTGAGAGAAAGTATTTTTTAAATTTATACATGCTTAAGCTACATCAAATATGTAGCATAATTTATATACAGAATTCTTTTGTGTAAACCAAATGCCTTTCCATACAGTATACTTTACTGGGGAATTAAAATAATCACAGCTCAAGGCGTAAACTTTGAACACACCTCAGCATACAGAAGCTTATATATAGTTTTCTTTCATTTAAAAAAATACACTTGAAACAGTCTTAACTTCTTATTGCAAAAAAAAAAAACAAACAGCAACAACAACTGAACATTATATACATATGTTGCAAAAACTGTGCACAGTTTAAAAAAAAAAAAAGCCATACATTGATCTAAGGTTGAACATCAGAAACTTGATACCACAAAAGTAGCAACACAGTACATTTAGAGAAGCACAGTAGAGCTTCCTGCAACTCTTGCATCTCGACATTCTTCTCAGGGGCAGTTACATCTGCCTTTCGTCTCATCGACACTCTGGTCATCTCCGCTGGGGAGCAGAGGTGTAAAAAGTGTATAGTAGATTCTGTTTATTGATAGTCTTTACCTTCAGTCTTACATTCTTAGTTTCTGTGTCCTCTCCGCCGCCCGGTTCGACTGCATCTGAAGTCCTTGTTCCAGTCCGTCCAAATCTTCAGCTGATCTAAGACACGGTGCAGCTGTTGGTCTTGTTCATAGGTGGTCGGATGTTTGTGTCTTTGGGGAAGGTTTCCCGGCGTCGCCTTAACGCCGGGCTGAGGCGACTGGGCAGGTTGGTCTGCTGCAGGAGCTCTCTGAACACCTCCACCACGCTGTTGTTCTCCTTGGCTGAGGTCTCGATGAATGAGTTGTTCCAGTCCAGCTCTACGGTGGAGAGCACGTCATCTGCCAGTATCTGCCTCTCATCCTCCAGGTCCATCTTGTTACCCACCACCACGATGGGTGTGAGCTTGTCCTCTTTGACCTCTAGAATCTCCTCTCTCAGGCGCTTGACCGTCTCAAAGGATTCTGGGTCGTCAATGGCGTAGACCAGGGCGAAGGCATCGCTGCTTTGGATGCAGAGCTTACGCATGGCGGGGAAAGAGTAACTGCCGCTGGTGTCCATGATTTCCACCGTTACCTTAATGCCAGCGACCTCGTACTCCTTGCTGTGGAGCTCCTCCACCGTACGCCGATGTTTGGTTTCAAAGGTGTCCCGCAGGAACCGGTGAATCAGTGCCGTCTTCCCCACGCCAGCAGCGCCCAAGAACACCAGGCGCACTTGTGTCTTCTCTTTAACATCTAAAGACATTTTTCTGTTTGGTTGGGATCTGTTAGAATAGCTCAGATTTTTTTTTTTTTCTTGTTCCTGCCACTCCAGTAGCTTTTACTGTGTAAGTGGTAAAAGTCCCTTTCTAGTTCTGAATGAAATTGAAATCTCTTGGCTTTTTGTACAGCTGCCTTTTATTTTATTTATTTCTTTTTTGCACAGTTACAACAAGCCTTTCAACAAGCTGAACTGCACTTTCAGATCTCTGATGATAGCAGCTCTCAAGTGCTTCTGAACTCTGGCAGGTGCAGGCTCGTATTTATGTGTGTTTTGCTGGCTGTGAATGTGTGTGCCTTTGCTTTCGGCCAATGAGCAGATGGCAGAACGTTGAAGTTCAATCACTCAGAGACCAATCAGAGAGCTCCATGCAAATCAGTATCAGATTGGCTTGGGGAAGATGACGGTTATGTTGGAAGTGTTTAAATACAGTCTAGTCAGGCATAGAAAATGTTTTATTTGCAGAGAGACGAGTGCTATCCACAGCAGATTTTCTCGAACAAACAGACAAAACATCTTCTACGTTTTCTTTTCATTAAAAAAAAAAAAAAAAAGAAAAGATAATCAGTCCTAGAAAACAGTTGACACACTCATGAATCATCCTCTCTTTAGATCTTGCAGTGTTGAGCACTATATCACGCAAGTGACAGCCAGTGATTTCCTTTGATTTAGATGTATAGGAAATGCATTCATTCTACAATCTGCATATTTTACAACATTTATTAAGTTATATCCTTTGCATGCAAAATCCATGAAGTCACGATGCACATTCTCTCTGAATTCTGACACCGAAAGCTTTCAAAACAGGTTTGCTACTCTTCTGTGACTAACCGCATTGCCCTTTCATTTGAGTTTTTGACAGGTGTCATTTGTAAAAAATTCCATTAAAGGCTTGTCTTTGAGAGGTCACCTTGGCTGCGAGAGCACTGAGAGTTGGCCCTCAAAGCCCTCTGATACTCACTGATACCACAGTGCCAAAAGTGAATTTCATCACAGTCTTGGAGTCGAACCAACAAAATGTATCACGCACTTACAACTGACTGGTTCTCAGTCTTCAGTGTTCGGTGAAGTTTTGTCATCCTCAGAAATGTTAAATGCTTTTATGAAGGTATTCATTTATCACAGATCATACAATGAAGAGGCCCGAGGCACATATTAGAGACATGAATACAAAGTTGATGAATCCTATTTGTTCCCTGTTTCTCATACCTCATAACATGTTTATTATGTGCACCACAATCATTGGGGGAGAATACGGAGAGGAATGGTTTACAGAAATGGTGTTTAAGATTTAAACCAGATGGTTCAGAGGAGGCCTGTTGTTGGAGTGTTGGAGGAGTTTTTTTTTGTTCTTTTATATGTACCTTGTCTTTTCGAGATTTCCCATCGGGCTTCAGAACGTCACCGTGGCTGCCTTGCCGCTGGCAGTGCAGAACAACAGCAGGCAGCCGGGGACCAGCCAGCCTGTCCTCACACCTGCATGAAAAACAGAGAAAAGCAGAAAGAGAGAGAAAAGGAGCGGAGAGTGTGGCGGAGAATCAAAGATGGTGTGTGTGTGTGTGTGTGTGTGTCTGTGAGAGAGAATATGAGAGAAAGAGTGTGTTTGTGTTTGTGTGAGAGAGAACATGAGAGAAAGAGTGTGTGTGTGTATGAGAGAGAGAGAATATGAGAGAGAGAGAGAATATGAGAGAAAGAGTGCATGTGTGTGTGTGAGAGAGAGAGAGAATATGAGAGAAAGAGTGTGTGTGTGAGAGAGAGAATATGAGAGAAAGTGTGAGTGTGTGTGTGTGTGAGAGAGAATATGAGAGAAAGTGTGTGTGTGTGTGAGAGAGAGAGAGAATATGAGAGAAAGAGTGTATGTGTGTGTGTGAGAGAGAGAGAGAATATGAGAGAAAGAGTGTGTGTATGTGTGTGTGTGAGAGAGAGAGTATGAGAGAAAGAGTGTGTGTGTGTATGTGTGTGTGAATATGAGCAAGAGAGAGAGAGACTTTCATAGATAATGGATGAGTGGATGGGTGTTGTTGCCTGTGGCACTGGAAACGGAGATGTAAGTGTAGGTAGAATGTGGTTAAGAGAGAAGATTGAAGAGGAAGGAGTGTGTAGGTGATACAGGAATTCTGAAATGAAATAAGGGCACACATGAATGTATCGTGTTTACCGGCATTAAAGACTTGAATTAAATTAAGAAGTTCTTGATAAGCAATAGGGTTTATATGTTTGAACATAACAGACCGGTAAGACGGAATGGAGTTGTCAGTTGAACTTTGCATCATCCAAATCAATTGCAAAAAGTACAATAGAAATTGATTGCAGCTGTGGGCTGTTTCTAATAAGGGAAGCAAAGCGAGCTATTGTTAGTAAGGCCCAGGACTGATATCGGCAGCCTGCCTCGCTGTTACGTCCAGGGGCTTTTATAACAGAGTCGTGCCTCGAAATGTCTGGAAGTCCTGTCCCCAAAAGCGCCTTCCAAATACCCAAGACCTCAGCAACAGAGACAGCAAAGTTAAGCTGCATCACTCTGAAAGTCTGTATTTGCAACACTGTTGTCACTACATCTAAGTTTATACTAAGGTTAAAGATAAGGACAGGGGTCTAAGATTCGCTGCCTTCCTGAAGTGACGCGTCGAGTCAAAGCATATGTTTTTTTTTTGTTTTCCAGTTTTCTCTCTTTGTGTGTAATTCTGTATCTTTCTTTGTGGTAAGGCATTTTGTCTTCCAGTAAATCAAGTGAGTTTTCTCCCACGTAGCGAGTTTTGTTCCAAGCTTTGGGTTTGTACGCTTATCTGTGTTGTTCTTCTAGTGACTGACAGTTAATCAGTGCTAACTGCCGATGGTGAATCAGTTTCCGACAACTGGACCATTACAAAGACCAAACTGTTTTGCATGTGACACACAGTCCTAATCTGGAGTACTGAAGGAGTCATTATACTCTTAGGTAATGAGCAGATCGTCCAATACTGATGGCAAGTGTGCATGTACAGTAGCAATCTAATCCTTTCTTTCTGTAAAGGAAGCACACAGAAGAGCACAATTTAATAGCGTTATTGTCGGATGGAAGCCTAATATTTCCACTTGATTGTTTCCATGACAGTTTACAGTGCGTATCTGCTGTGATGGGAAATCCGACAACCGCCAAGATGGAAATGTTCCAAAGGCTATATAATGTATGTGTATATACGATATCACATTGTGTCCTCGTCAACATCCTTTTCCTTTTGGTCAGGTGACTTCTCTAAATAATAAGTTATCTCTCTCTTTTTTTTTTTTGCCAGTCTATATCATTCCTCATGTGTAGGGACCTGCTTGGAAACCAACTATGATTCTACAATCAGGTAATGAGGCTAACGATAAAACAAACATGCGTCTGTTTTATTTGTCTCAGGAATCGAACTTCAGCAGGACGTTTCTCGTAAAGGAGGGAAAATAAAAAAAAAGTCACAGCCAATTATCAGCACGAGGCTCATGTTTACCAGCCCGGGTCAGATGTTTACCCTTTCTGGAGAGCCATTGAAAGTCGCCTCAAAACGCAGATTTCCAGAAATATTCCCTCAGCCAGTAAATCCGATGCATTTTTCCCTTGTTAAGTACGACATTTATTTTCGTTTTATTCCACGCTGTTTTTTTTTTTTTTATTTCATTGCCAGATGATCTCGCTGTCAGATGAGAATGCAATGAGGGTTACTATCTTTTCCAATGCTATGATGGATGTGACTCACCAACATTCTCAGCGGAAGTTTTTGATTTGTGATTCGCTGTGACCGGCTTGTTTCCCTTCGTGTCTCTTTGTTAAAGGGCCAAGTTTTGGCTGGGGGCTTGTAGTCTTCCTGCTCTACTTTCCCAACTCGCTAGAACTGGAGCGAAACTGTGTCATAGGATGATTTTTGTCTTTAAATAAGCGCCATTGAAACCTCACATTGTCTCGACCTCTGTTTCTAAGGACACGAGAGACTTGATTCCAAGCATCAGCCTGGAGATTTGATGCAGTCGTGCTTCTGTAATTCAAACACAAAAACTATAGATATGCGGCCCTGCTGTTTTTACTGAGTCTTAATTAGGTGGCTCCTTTTGAAGAAGAAGAAGAAAAGAGAAGTCAAGAGAGTATCTTGCTTTCTTCCCTCAAAACAATCTAGCAAGTGGGTTCTCAAAGCAATGAACAAGCCACAGGACAATGACAAAGCAATATGGCGTAGCTTTCATAAATTATTCTGCATGTAATTTGCACCCTTCAAAAAAACAGATCTCCTTTTCTAAATGACGTTGTCTCGGGAGTAATGGATCATCCTACACAGATCTAATATTACCTGACAACACGTTGACTCAAAACACTAATAAAAATTCTTATAGGATATAGACCAGTTTCTGTCAGCGTTTTGAGGTGCATGCTCTCAACAATTTCTAAATGGTACTTTAACCATTTGTACTGTTCACTCAATGTACTGCAGTGAAAATTAAATTTAGCCGCAAAAACAGGTGCCAGCATTTAGGAGTGTTGTGAAGAAGACTGCATTACAGAGACAATCTATTGCTGCATCTCTGTTTTTGCAAAGTAACGCTTAGCCACGTGGACGGTGCTTCCTCACGTGGCCCGTTAATGTTATTACTGTAATTTCTTTCCCTCTCACATGTTAATGTGTTAACTTTGACAGCGCTGTGATTTATTTCATATCTAAGATACTTTTGAATGAGCACATACAGTATCTTCATTGTGATTTGTTGTAAAGTGAAAGCGTCGTATCATTGTAAGCTGGACCAGCAGCTTAATTCCATAACATGACTCATACCAAAGAACAAGGACCTCTTTTTGGATTGAATGAAACCTTGTTTATCATTAGTGGTTGGGGGGGGGGGGGGGGGGGGGGGACAGTGCAGGGCATGTTCTAATGGTTGTGGAAGCATTTGGAAAAACAAAAACTAACATATTTTCCAGCTACAGAAGGACACGAATCTGCCCAAGCATTTAGACGCTGTGTCATCTCACATTGGCCTTGACGAGAAGACAGTTAACGTCAGAGACAAGGAGAAAGAAAGAACGCCTGTCCGAATTTGGCCCGTCAGGCAAACATGAAGCTAGGCTAAGAGATTGAGATGGCAGGTAGGCAAGCAAACAGAAAGACAAAGTATTTTAAGGGGCATTTGGATCAGATGCAGAGAGAGTAATTGTTTACAAAAAACCAGTCTTTCCAGTCACGCACTGAAATGACATTCATTGGGCCAAACAAATTAAGCAAGACTGTGAAAATACATTTTCAAGGTTTTTTTTCGGCCTTAGCTCTAATTTTATGACGCTTTAAAACAGCGCGGGCTGAAAAGACCTCCCAGCGGAAATGTAGAACAATGCTTAAACACCCAGACCAGTAATTCCTGGGATGACCGTCGGGTACAAGGCTATAGTTCGATCAAGTGGCTTTTCAGTTTGTTGCAAAGGGCAAGCTGTGTTATCAGCGGTCATTTATTCAGCTGTGTTTACGTTCGGAGCCTTGGTGCCAAGTGTTTCGCTATTGACCTTTTGATGACACACATTAATTTTGCCACCTCTCCAGTCATTGTGTATAAAAGGCTGAATGGAGTCTTCTTTGAGTCTTCGATTTTACATTTAGACCATCGTTTTGGACCATGACGCATGTTTCAAAAGGTGAAATGCCAAAAAATGCATTATTATTCAATTGCTTACTTATAATAAGAGTGTTTTTTTTTTGAGTGTATCAATGTTGTTAGAAAAGCTCTACAAGCCTTTTGGCTGGGTTTAGCACCCAGGTTCCATTTTCATATGTGCTTTAAGAGGTGGTAATACTATCATACTTGGGTGTTCTGTGTTTAGCTTAGGTCAGAGAACAGTTGTGAAACATACTGTCAGACCAATATCATAAGACTATATGTCATGGCTCGGGTGGAAGATTTTGGCATTAGGAAAGTTTAGACAAACAATACAGTGGGTTATCTTTCACTTGTGACGTGATTTAGTCAAAACATGTGAATCTGTATCAGGGAACTGTACAAAGGGATCTTAAGTTGTGAACCTGATATTGCTGTCTTGACTAGTGGGACCAGTTTAGTCACAAAGTAAAAGTGACTTCTGCACACTTTCCCTTGTAACTACCCAGCTTAAATCACGTTTATGGGTAATTTGAGCCCTGTCTTTGCATCAGAACGGTGCCTGCCGTACATTCAGAAATCTCGGTGTGTTAATGTCTGTGTAGAGGGTATTGTGTAATGTGCCCTACATTTAGTGCCCTAAAAATTATGCCACCTCCTCTTATAAACACAAATAAAGCACTTCTGGTGGAGTCATCCTCCCTCATAGGCTCTCATCACACCTCGCTCAAATCTCAACTTTATTTGTGTTGAAGGAAAAACACATTCACATGGGAGAACAAAACACCCTCCTCTGTCATTTTGACAACTGGGCACAATATTCTACCAACAATCAAATGTGGGATAAATATATTGTGACCTAGAAATGATATAAGGGTGGTTTGTCAATTTGTCCTGTAAATGGACACTCGACTGAATAATCAGTACAGTCATTAAAAAGATTACGTTCATCATTGCCAGCAATTGATCCGGCCAGCGCAAAGCACGTCATCGACAGAAGCGAAGTTATTATTGCTATCACCAAAGGAAAGATTACTACATCCAAGTTCCGGTCAAACGTAAAACGACTTTTGCCGAGTTTTCTAACCAGGATGAATTATCTTCAGCTTAATGCCGGCATCCTGCAGCCTCTAACAAACGCAGGAGCGCCAAGGAGCCGATAAGTAGAGGTTTTATCATTCGCTACCCACATCCTGACACGTCGTAGACGGACTCGTATACCAACCGGTCTCAGCAGGTGGTTGGAAACGAAATGCGTTTTTCATAATGAGGAAAGGAAAATCACGCGGCGTTTTGTAGCGGGCCACAGAGCTCCAGGAATCACAGCTCTGACTCATCTGTATTCTGTCAGGTGACATAGAACCGCAACACTCCAGAAGGGCCTTTAAATGATCCTCCACAATCGATCCCACACGCTGCCATCTGCTGAGCTTTCGCTCTTCCACTGACCCACTTTTTTTTGAGTAAAGAGTAACAAGAAAAGTGTTTTGATGATTGATATCCAGAATGGATACATGCGAATATGAATATGTATGAAGAACGTTGATGATGTACGTATGTTTAATGTATGTATTTTTGGCGTCAGCGAGGGGATCTTTGATGGGTGCTCCATCTGTGATTTTGCTGCTGTCGTTATCTGTCATATTGAATGAAGATTTTTTTTTTTTTGACACGGTTGTCAACACGTTTAGGTCTTATTTTCATAACCACAAGCAGTTTTAATAAATGTGTGTGAAGATCTGATTTGTCTCCTCACCTCAGGGATGGGTCTTGTTAAGGTTTCAGTCAACAACTTTTTGAACAAGGTGTGAGCCTGCATGAAAATGCTATAGAGGTGTATAGATTTTTGTTTCATAAACCTGTTTATGAAATATGGAAATAAGATCACATCTAATGTTCTCAACACGTGGAACCATGTGAGTTCAAACAAAAGGCCCTCAGTGTCTACCTCACCTGTATTAACTGAGGATCTAACAGCTAATTTGTCTTAAACTAATCTCTAGAGTGTAGCAGCTCTATTATGACCTCATCAGTCTCAAGCATCTACAAAAGCCATGATCCAATCATGTGTGTCCAGAGGCACTGCACTAAACCTAGTGCATCTTTATACAGCCATCCACAGTCATGTGTTTGACCTACTAACTGCACTGGCTGCTGACATTCCAATAAGTTCCACATGGAATTGTAAAGGAATAATTCCCTCTTTTGTGGATGGAAAAGTGTAAGGTTCTTCCTCACTTAAAAGGCCACACCTCTGCCAGTTTAAAATAGGGATTTTGTCAATGCGGGCTGTCATCAATGGGGGTACCATTCGGAGAGTAATTGAATGAAAACAGCATGCCATTTCTGCCTTAATGAGTCTTCGTGTTGCTTGTTGTCTGTCCCTGAGCTGAAAAGCTTTGATACAATCGCACATCATCATTTTTATATTCGATCCTCAATGTATTAATCATCTGAGAAAAGTCATAAAGGGGAAGACTGTGCACAATAGGCGAATGCATTAAAATTTATGAGGGAGTGAATTCATTGTTTCATAATTCATGACAGCACTCGATTAAGAATTCTCAATCAGATTATAGAGCTTCAGCGAATAACAGTGAGAATCCTATAGTTCTGTCAGATGTTTACTTATGTGGGGATGCCATTTTTAATACAAGGTGACAGTATAAATACAATTCTCTAAGGTGTTTTGGTGTGTTTGAATATGTGTGTGTGTGTGACCCTATGCTCACGTGTGTCTGCTCATTAATCTTTAGCCGTGAAACTTGGTGAAAGTTTTCAAGACTTTGATTTTCAGTATGTTTCTCCAAGTCTCTCTGTTCTTTTACGTGTAGGCTGCAGGGTTATGCTGTGTGTACCTGTTCTCTGCGCGTAGGTTTAGGAAAGGTCTTTTTGGATGAGCATCAGCGATTGGAAAATCGTGTAACTTGTTCACACATCAGAGTTTAGATGACGAGACCTGATACTCGAGTTTCTCACAGACTGACTGGTGACACTGAAACATAAACAGTGAGAATGTGCAAACAATGCGCTTTGTCACCGTGACCAGTGTATTTTTTTTTTTTTCTTGCTCTGTGGTTTGCATCATTCTGAAAAACCACAGCAGCTGCGCTGGATTTCCGCTGGGAAATGTTTTTCATTTTTTCTGTATGTACATCATGCACTCACATTATCTTGACAGCTAGTTCTGTATTGACTTTTCTGCTCCAATGCACTGTTTTAGAATGGCAAACCTCCATTTTACAAATTGGCACGTTTAGCCTTTTGTCATGTCTCAGTTTCTGATTGAGTTCATGAACGCTAATCTTAGATCAACAGCCTTTTTTTTTTTTTTTTTTGAACGTAGATTAGCAGGAGACATTGCTCAGTCAACCAGGATCAGTAGCCCCTAACACTCTTATCACAGTGCCTGCCCATAGGCAGTCCGTGTATCAGCCCACGGGAGCACGCTCTGTACCCATCTAAACTGCGGTGGTGTGCATGTTGTTGTACTGGAGAGGAAAAGAACACCAAGAAAACAGACCGCAACTGGTCAGTCAGAACACTGGCCAATTGACACACTCTTGCAGCTATGAAATGTGTAATTAAGAGCCCCAATCTTATCAGGTTTTTTTTTTTTTTTTTTGAGGAATAGCGAGAGGGACTGACACGTAAGCTGAGCAAATAGGAGAACAGCTGAACTTATGCCTGTTAGCCGCTTATCGTGCAGCTTTTACGCTAGTGGCTAAAACGACGGAGTGCGCATTTAGCACGTGCGCTGTTTGCTTGTTCACGTCAGGGCCTCCAAGAAGTCACCTAAGAGACTCACGCCTACGCATTACACACTATGTACTGAACAAGGCAGGTTTTAATTTCAAGCGGTTAGAAAAAAAAAAAAAAGACTTGTGCAATTTAAGGAGTATGGCATGGAGGTATGAGCCTGAAGGCATTTGAAACATTTTTTCCATTGCTCATTGTATCACTGCATGGAAAGCAATTTTTGAGAGCTGGTTTCTTCCTTGTTTTACACTGTGCTCAAATGTTACACCCTGCAACGACATGTATGACTCATTTAATATGAATGATGAATCATTTTTAAGGAAATTTGCAGCCAATGTATACTCATATCCAAAGGGAACGAGAGCTTATTTAGCACGGTGTTATTATCTATGAGTTAGATGCTTCTAGTATATACAACAGAATTAAAGCTTGAACCCACGTTGCTCTCTGTCTTCATTAAAAAACGGTGGCTGGAATGTTCTAGTTTCTTTTATGCACACTTTGCTTTTTCACCTCTTTTTTTTTCCCCCTCTGTCGAATGGGAACAGGTGTTAATATTCAGCTCAAACACCGTCACAGTGTGCGAAGCTTTATCATACAGACTGTGCCAGCTTGCTTCACCAGTGGATGCATGCGCGAGTGTGTCGCAATTCCCTTGCGTGTTGACTAGACCTTGGATGCCAACTGTACGTGAAAAGGCTCATGTATTGTGTAAAGGGGAACTTCACCTGAATTAGCTCTTAAGAGCTCTTTACAAGGAAGAGAGAGTCTCAGGTTGCATTGGCTCCCGGGCCTGTGAACAGATCCGGCTGACAGGTGAACTCAGGCGGTTCGGGGCGAAGGAATGTGCGCCTACTGGATGTACATGTGCTGCCTCAGTCACATTGACTGTGCTGTTCGACTGTCTTTTTTTTTTTTTTTCCAATTCTGTTCCGTGCTGCTCTGAGCCAGAGTTACAGGATGACTAAGAGCGGCTCGTCTGATGTGTCGAGCCTGGTCCTGTCCCAACGCTGCCCCCCCCCCCCCCAACCCCAGGCCCTTCAAACTCAGCGTGCCTGATTGTCTAAATGTGTAGAAAAAAGCCCACGATGCGCCCCATTTTGCTAACGGCACGCTACTGACTTCCATTCACTGCTTCACAATAACTCCCCATTATGTCAATGTTTCAAACAGCCACAAACCCCATTGACTGTTTTCATCCATGCAGCAGGAACTTGCCAGACTCGAGGCTCGTAAAAGAGCTGTAGTCCGAGGCATTGCCCTCGTTTTCCGCGGGCTACGCTCGCGGGTCAATGCGTCAATGGGCGGCCATTGTCCGAAACGCCCTCTCGTTATTTCAAGTGGTAAACATCTAAGTAGTAGTGCTGTGTACGTAAATAGACAAGCTCTCATGGTAGGAGACGCGGCTGTCGGAGAGGAGGAAAGGGAGCTTTTGCTTTGGAAAATTCATTAGCAACAGGCACCTCTGAGAGGGCTGTTGTTACTAGGCAATGTAATTGACACCTCTGTAATTCACCCTCTCCTTCTCCCCCTCCCCTCCCTCTATCAGGTATTATTATTCATTGAATGTGATGTATTTGAAAACTGCACGTTTGCGTACATTGTAAAATGCAGTAAAGAGCAATTGCGCACCATAAAATCGAATTCTGTGTTTTGTGGTCTTGACTGCAAACCGTTGATTATGTGGTATTATTGTTCATCGAATGTGATGTATTTGAAAACTGCAATTTTGCGTACATTGTAAAATGCAGTAAAGAGCAATTGTGCACCATAAAATCGAATGATGTGTTTTGCGGTTTTGACTGCAAACCGTTGATTTTTTTTCTTTTTGACAAGCAACATAGAAAACACACGAATGTTATGCCGCCCTTTGGAGCCATTTTGTGATCTGAATTAGAAATAGGAAAACAGGAGAATATGTTTGATTTAGGAACAGGGTGGGTGATGCAAGCTGAGATTTAGCGGGGGAAAAATGGTCCTGAAGGACAAGATGCGCTGTGGCGTAGGATAAATGAAGGATTAGGAGGACCACCAACAGAAATATCAAAGCATTAAATGGAATTGACTCCATGATAGAGTACACAGCGGTCATGCAGTTTTAGTGTGGAATGGTAGAAACATACACACACACACACACACACACACAGATGTGCACATACACATGTGCGTGAGACAGGAGGGAATGTGCAGATGAGTGTACAGGTGTGTCGGCAACACGCTCGTTCTCGTTCATGTTGGAAGTACAATAGGGAAATCGATCACTCTCTCCTGCAGGTCGACCTTGAGTCTGCAACACTATCACACCGTTAAGGGCCGGCCTCTCTCTTTCGTTCTCCCCCAACTGTTTCTGTGTGTCTCCACCATCACCGTTACTACTCAATCAAAACTATTCACTCCCCCTCCCCCGCGCCCCCCCCAACGCAGATCACCGCTCTTCTCGGTAAGCCGCTCTCGTTCCGTCTTTGAAAAATAGCCCGACTCTGTCTTATTTCTGAAGACTTTCAGGGAGTCAGGAAAGGGAGCATGGCATTGATTGTTTCCACAGAAAAAAATGAAATTACGTTTCAGTCACGGTCAGAGAGAGAGGGGGGAAAATGGATGGTCTTTACATGGAAAGATGGATGAATGTTTCCTGGTTTGGACAGTGGAAGCCACTGACAGGAAGGAAATTGGGTCTCGTGCTGGAAATTGAGGTTGAACTTAGAAGAGAGGCTTTGCTCTATAGCTGTCTCTCTCTGTGAGGCGCATTTTGATCATAAAGTGCAGCTGACATCTGTGGTTAATGCAAGACCAGGGTTTTGGAGACGTCGTCCAAGTGCCCCCTCGTGCCAGATGTGGCCGTGGCGACCCGCTTTAGCGACCAGACAAAATTAACACGGAGAATAAAGGTTAAAAGCACGACGCTTGCTCCCAAGTATCATTTAAATCTTTCTTTTTACGTGAAGCCACGCACTCCTCAAACTTTTTGCCCGGTCAGACTTCATGCAAAGGTTTACTGTAGTTCTGTGCGTTTGTCCATATGCATGGACAAGCTGTCATACAAACTGATGATTATAGTCTTACCGCTGTTTGCAAAAACTCACCCTCTGTCAATAGTCTGTACATGTTCTTTTGGAATTAGGTACGTTTAAGGCCAGTAATTCCACATGCTTGTTATGTCTAACATATACATCAATAAAATGCTGCGTGTAACATGCTTGTTTGTTTGTAAACATTTTTTTGGGTTACTGTTTTTTTTCCAGGGCTCTAATGTCAGTCAGAGAGCCAGTCATGAGCAACACTAAACCAGTTCAGCAATGGTTTGAGCCTAGTCCCAAACTAACCACAGACCTAAGACAGACCTAGACAAACACACACTCGCACACACCTCTCCCACTTGTCTCCCATCCGTGGATCCCAGTCTCATACTGATCGAGATAATGAGCATCGACACTCTCAGCGGTTGCCATAGCGCCTAACAACGCATTTTGACAGGTTCACCAGCGTGACGGTTTGTCACGGCTGGGCACAGGGTTGCGAATGCCCCAGTGTGAGCAAAATATGAATGTCACCCGGAAGGATGGGCCTTTATTATCTCTCGACACTCCACTATAAAACCAAGCCTGTCATGTAATGAGAAGCCATTTGGAGTATTGGCAGAATAAATGTACTGAGTCATTCTAAGTTCATGCTGAGCTTTGATATATTCAGTGTAACTGATGCATTAAGTAATCTGTTAAACTGCAGGTCCTGGGATGAGTCAGAGGCCATTGTTTTCTTTCTCCCGTGAAGTTAGATTGCAACGTGATCGAAATGGCGAGAGAGAGATAGGGATCGAGAAGGGGAAAGAAAGGGTTTTGAGAGACAGCGAGTGTGTTTGTTTAAGTTGGACTGTGCAAGTGTGTGTGTGTGTGTGTGTGTGTGTGTGTTTAAGTGTGCGAGCAAGTAAGAGAAAAAAAAAGGAATGAACAATAGAGATATATATTCAGACATTCTTCTGTGGAGTGCCTCACATCAGAAAGACAGTGAGAGAGAGAGACAGGGACAGGAGCTTGTCTCTCTCTCTCACTCAGGATAAGTTTGTCATTGTATGTTTCCTCCTTCCTCTTGAGTTTTTTTTTTTTTTTTCATGGCTTCGGGGTCGGTCTTTGATCCGGTGCAGAGCAATGGGACGTGGGGGGGGGTTGTCTATCCCCTGTCCCTGTCCCATCCTCACCCCACCCCCTTACAGGCACATGCACGCACGCGCACATATGTACACACAGAGATTGTGAGGAAGACACCCTTTTATTTTGCTAAAATTAAACTCTGTGGCATCTCCTACTACCCCTGACATCACTGACCTCTCATCACCAAGTTCCAGAGTTGTCCTTTCCACACACACCCAGTGTTTTCAATGAAAGAAATATACAGCATAGGCGAGATTACAATATACGAGAAACTACTTAATACAAGAATTATACCACTTTCTATTTCATAAATATATTACCCATTAAAAACAGTACAACTGAATTTCCTTTTCTTTGACTTTTTAATCATAGATTGTTCACACATAATGAGTTTTATGCAGGTGAGGAGTATACTGAGACCAGTGTTGAGTGTACTAATGAGAAGTTTTACCCCCTTTGTGGTTGTAGTGCATGTTACTTCATTATCATTTTGTTATTCTGTCGTGTTTAGGCTCTTTGGAAATGTCTGTTATGTCATCAGTCTAGTTTGTCAAGTCCAGACAATCCTCGACGGCTCTATATTTTCACACTAATACATCTGTCTCTACAGTCCACCAACAAATTAAATTTAGCACATGTAACACATGGATGCATGCACGAAAGTTCAGATTTTTATCTGAGTGAAGACTTCCCTCTAACTGCTAAGCTGGGACCAGGATGTTTCAACATGAGGTCTCTAGCTTGTCAAACAGTCACATTCTTTTGGGGACATTTGACACACAAACAGACACACACACACGCGCGCGCACGCATGCGCGCGCACACACACACACACATACAGACACATGCATGCACACACAGACACACGCATGCGCACAGACACACACACACACACACACAAACACACGCATGCACACACAGACACACACACACACACACACACACACACACACACACACAAAGGATAAAAGATCTGAATCCCAGGTTTTAAACAAAACAAAACAAAACAAAAGAACCCTGACGAGGTTGTAGAGTTGAATGGCATGAGGATGAGAGACAATGTGGGGGAGTTCTGATTACTTAACAGAGATAAAGGACGAACGTGATGACAGGTTATGAGACCAATAAAAGGACATTACATTAGAAATGGGCCATATTGTCTGTCACAGGCCTGCCTGCAACTTGCCAAATAAAACCATGGAGATCACAGATAAGGAGTGAACATCTTCAAACACTCTGCTGGGCAAAGGCACACCTGGAGACACTCTAAACCAGGGCTGTCACATCCCAGTCCTGCAGGGACGGGGCCCTGCTGGTTTTTGTCTTCACCTCTTAGTTAACTGTTGCTTTTCACCTTGAAAACAGGTGTGCATGCTCTTCAGCCAATCAGAGATTGTATTTAGTTAGTCGACAAGAAAAACATCAGGACCATGGCCCCCCGGGACTGGATTTTGACACCTTAGCCCCTAAACAAAAGATTTTACAGCTTCATACATGTACTGTCTCAGTCTATGATTCTCTCTTAGTGTGGACATTTCTGACAATGTTGAATAATACACTAAGACATTATGAAAATGTAGAATCATTCTCTAAGACTTGGACAATCTTACACTATGACATCATTGATGACAATGGAAAATCATGTCCCATGACATTGTTGCATAGTTGCACACGATGAAATGATTAATGACATTGGGGAATCACATACCATGACATCACTGATGAAAAAGTGGAATTATGCACAGTGAACTCATCAATGACAAGTGTGAATAATACACTATGACATCATTGATAACCATGTGGACTGAAACTGTTTTGTATCATTAATGACCATGTAGAATCCTACACTATGACATCTATTCATGACAATGTAAAATTGTACACAACAAAATCATTAATGACAAATGGGAATCATAAACTATGACACCATTAAGAACCATGTAGAATGAAACACTGTGATATCACTAATGACCATGAACATGCCCACACTATGACACCGTTAATGAACATGTAGTTTTAAACACTATATCGCTAATGGCAATGTAGAATCATACACTATGACATCATTAATGACAATATACAATCATACACTAAAGCACTGATGACAATATAGACTCATACACTAGATAGCTCTAATAATGACAGTGGGTTATATATACTGTTTCTTGCTGCAAGTAAAGGCAGAATGAATCTATATTCGTCACCTACTAATGATGTTTTCTGGTGGTTGAATGTTTGTATTCCCTTTAATACAGATCTCACGGTCGCAGGTACTGTTGTGTTGTGTGTGAATGAGTCAAGGTTGGATACGAGGACCATCATGTTTGTTTCTCGAAACTCTCGCATCTCTGAAGCGTCAGTTAAAATATGCTTAGCTGGAATCCCCTTGAGGGCTTCAGTGGCGTCTTTATTGGATCAGATATTCCCTATTTGCACTGCCTATCTTTCTATCAATCTATCTATCTTTTTTTTTTGTGGCCCTTGGCGATCATGCGACGGTGTTTGGAAGCGTAACCTTGGCACAGCATCTGGTACCATTCTGCTTTCATGTCGCTTACAATTACCTCTCTCCTGATTTCGCATGGCTGCCGGTCTCCATGGAGATCCCCAAGCAAAGCTTTAATGGGGCAATGGATCGACAAAAGGGAAACAGAGCCCATCTGGCCAGCTGGAGAACCAATCAGGAGCCAAGTGCAGTAGTATTCAGCCTCTCAGACGGGCAGAGAACGGCACGGAGGTCATGTAAAATAAACAGCAAGAGTACATGTCAAACATTAGTTCAGCGAAAAATGAAATTCACACTGTTTTTCCTTATCGCTTGCTTCCAGTATAACAGCAAAATTTAACAAACGTTGTTCAAAAACTCATATATGACCTCTGTTGGTGAGAAGATGAAGAGAAGAAGAAGAAGTTACTACTTTGATAAAATGCTAGACTGACATATTGTTATTAATTACTAAATGCAAATAAGGGTTCGTTTGTGCCAAAATGATAATGAAATTTCTTTAAACAAAGTCCGTAACATGCTTTACCCTCGTCCACCGACAGAATTCATAATATTTCAAATCATATTGCGGAATCTTGCCTCATTGTTTCGTTTCTCAACTCATTTATTTTTAAGTAAGCGAGAATACACTGCCAGCCATTGGACCCCAAAGCCACAGATCAAATAAGAGAGTCCAACTCAAGGATTCACTTTGATTAGACAGTGAATAACTGTCTCATTCCTTAGCCAATAATATTGAATGTGATGTTTTGAATCTTTTTGTTGCGGTCACGGATGTGACCCATTGATCTGTGTATCGATAAGACGAGAAGAATGTTATGTAAATAATCAATGTTTAGTTTTGCCTTAAACGGGTGATTCACCGAGGGTGAGGGAGCGGTTTGGAGCATCTGGTGTTTTCTCTCTGATGTGCACCTCTTGCCAAACACATCTACGTAATATCAGGCCGTATTAGTTCAGAGGAGTATTTACTTCCTGTTGAGTACAAAGGACTCTTAGTGCATTCATAGGAAATGCAAGTCATCTACTCCCGAACATGGTATCTATTTGCTTACGTACCGAAGCTTGGCTTGCAACTAGAATTTTTTTTATTTATTTGTTTTTTTGGCCACCGCTTGGATTTGGTTGAATGGGACTGAGTCATAAATAAATGCAGTAAAGAAATAAAACAATTAAATATGTACAAATGAACTCATTTTGCACTCAAGGAAACAGTAATAATTTTACTTTTAACCAAGTAAGGATGTGTATCTTGTTATATTGGGAAGTTACTCTCAGGTGCTATGTGGGGGATAAAAGTAGTTTTGCATAACTTAACCGAATGTAGTTATATATTGCCTAACTAAACTGTTAGGAATATGGAAGCAGTGAACTGTGCTTAATTGTTACGTAGCATTCAGTACGATCTAAATGCCCTCATATGCAAATCAGTTTGTTAAATTGCAAGTACTATTATATATACAAATTTATGAGAGGGAAGCATCTCATATTCTGTTGCCAGGTGACACGGAGCATTCTAAAGCAAAAATAGCCCTCATTCATGTATAGGTGTTTTGATTTATACATTAGATGTGTTCATGAGTACCTTTAATCCTCTGCAGCATCTAGAAAAAGACAGAAAAGAAAAAAAAAAGAAAAAACTCAGAGCTCGTAATTACTGCTTCATGTTGAACACTCCTCTCTCTTTCTCTCTCTCTCTTTCTTTCTCTCTCTCTCTCTCTCTCTCTCTCTCTCTCTCTCTATCTATCTATCTGCTTGTCTGGTGGCCTAACTCACACTTATGTTTCTTTTCTTGTCTTCTGGTCAAATAAGCAGATGTTTACACAGTATGGTCGAGTCCAGTCTAGATAAGGGTTTAAATACAAGTGCAAATACCCAACTCTTATTGTACAGAGACCTGTTTGACTTCATTTAAGGGATTCTGGGCTTCAAAAAGTACTCACACAGTTTGGGCTATTCTCTTTGGTCATGTTTTTTTGAACTCTGATTTTAAACTGTGGTTTAAGAGCTCCCATTGTGATCACACTGCTTTTTTTATTATAGTGGGAACCTTCCCACATTATTAAGGGAAGGCTTTGCTCTGAACACATAGTGGAGAACAAACTGGAAAGGTGTTTGTGTGTGTGTGTGTGTTGGGGGGGGGGGGTACACCAGGTGTTACATAAAGAAGAAACAGGTGGGTTATGCAATGCCGATTTTGATGAAGCGAAAATCAGTGAGGCAGTTGCTATGCTTGTCATGCTGTAGTGTATATTCTTGTCTAATGGGGCCAATTTGTGTTGACTTCGACCCCATTTCGTGTCAAATGTGTGAAGTATATGAACCACAACACTGGGGAAAGCCAACAAGTTGATTTATTACAGTCTCCCAGGGTAAGATCACATGAAATATGTTCAATAATACTCCATAAACTAATTTCTGTTTTTTTTTTTTTTTATTATTATTAGTCATGTTGAAATGATTGTCTGTCTGTACTGCCACTGTATGCTGTCATTTATTGTTATATGTTCAATAAAATGGATCATTATGACCTTATGACCACAATAGTTTATATTACTGTCTCACATACAGTTATAACCCATTAACTTGTAACATTAGGAATTAGGTCAGAGTCAGGGTGTAGCCAAACTTTAAAGACTCATTTGCTTAAATTTAACCGGAAGTGACATAGTCATACATTGCATAAATGCCATTGAGTTGAATGCAATCAGGGTTGCAGGGAATTGGATCTATATCAGCATCAAAAAATGTTTTGACACAAGCCTTGTGAGAAAATCTGAGGGTGTGTCTGTGTTCTGAATGCTTATGTGATGAATGGTTAAACATAGAGGAAAAAACTTTTTATTCAGACAGAGAAAGGGGAGAGAGAGTGGCTATCCTTTTAAAATAAGAAGAAGAAGAAGAAGAAGAAGAAGAAGAAGTTGTTTATTTGTCACACACACTGAGCAGTGAAATGCAGCCTCTGCATTTAACCCATCCTAACACCAGTTAGCACACACATACTATGAGCTGGGAGCAGTGGGCTGCTGCTGGTGCCTGGGGATCAGTTCCAGAGCTGTGTTCTAAATGTCCATTCACCCACTATGTAGTGCATTATAGAGTGAATCAGCCATTTTGTAGTGCTGCTCAAAGTCTCAGCTGTAAATTTACAATACTATATAGTGCCTGAGAAAATCATGGCGAGGCATGGCAAAATGTAGTGTACAGAAGCTTTACCCTAAATCGATTGCATTGTGGCCCGTCTCACGAAAGTAGGCAAGTCTTTACAGACCAATCAGATGTTCTGGTGTTTGTTTATGTGACAAAGAAAGTAATTACGAATATCCGACACATGATTATGTAGCAGCGTAATATCCATATAGTGTCCGAAATGTATCAACAACTGTCTGCCCTTGTTCCCCCGGTGAGTGTTCTATGTACCAAACACTATATAGTGAGTGAACAAGAGGATATTTTGAACGAACCACAGGTCTTTTTGCCAGTGCCTTGGTCAAGGTCACTGACAGGAGTACTAATCTTAGCATGCATGTCTTTTTGGTGGGAGGAAACCAGAGTACCCGGAGGAAACCCACGCAAACACGGGGAGAACATGGAAACTTCACGCAGAAAGGACAGCTGCTTTTAGACAATTTTGATTAATTGTAAAAAGCGTTATATAAATTAAAAAAAAAAAAGAATTTAATCGAACCTAGGATGGCCGGTATTCAAACCCTAAGCCTTCTTGCTGTGAGGCTAACCACTGTGAAGTGCCATTACTGTCTCACCCTCTCTCTCACTGTCTCACCCTCTCTCACTGTCTCTCTCACTGTCTCTTCCCCTCTCCCACTGTCTCACCCTCTCTCTGACTGTCTCTTCCCCTCTCTCACTGTCTCACCCTCTCTCTCACTGTCTCACCCTCTCTCTTACTGTCTCTTCCCCTCTCTCACTGTCTCACCCTCTCTCTCACTGTCTCACCCTCTCTCTCACTGTCCCTTCCCCTCTCTCACTGTCTCTTCCCCTCTCCCACTGTCTCACCCTCTCTCTCACTGTCTCACCCTCTCTCTCACTGTCTCACCCTCTCTCTGACTGTCTCTTCCCCTCTCTCACTGTCTCTTCCCCTCTCCCACTGTCTCACCCTCTCTCTCACTGTCTGACCCTCTCTCACTGTCTCACCCTCTCTCTGACTGTCTCTTCCCCTCTCCCACTGTCCCTTCCCCTCTCTCACTGTCTCACCGTCTCTTCCTCTTTCTCTCTCACAGAGATAATGAAGACAGTTTAACAGGCTTCACTGGGACAGCAAATATACAACCAATCTATTTCGGTACTCGGTTTAATTACCACCGTAAATCAACGACGTACAATAAATTACTTTGAAAAATGATGGGGTTTCTGGTTCCCAGATTCATTCTCAAAAAGATTTAGTTGGATCTAGTGCTCTCATCACTGAATCCCACAATTTCAAAAAAAAAAAAAAAAAAAAAAAAGAGAGAGAGAGAAGAAAAAAAAAGAAGATGCTATGAAAGATGCTATTTAATAGATTTAAAAAAAAACAAACAAAAAAAACACACATAATCCAAATAGTTATTGTGCTCTATGCATCTGTTGGGCATCTAGAGATGAATGATTAACAGTCATGCTTTCAGCATTGCCCATGATAGAGGAGAGGTGAGGAGTTGAACGAGGACAGGAGGGGAGAGGGATTGATCTCCCTTTGGGATCTGATTGTGTTTGTGTCTTCTTGCCTCATGAGATCAAATCAGTGCTTCCGCGCCAACTGAATCGATCAAATATCTAAAAATATATTTAGCCCGTTACATAAACCCAGTTGTGAAACAGCTGTAGGATTTGTTTTGTGTGACATCATAGCAGTTGAACGCTACATTTGCTGTGCACCTCTGATTCCAGTCAGAGAGAGAGAGAGTTTGCAGAGAAAATGCTGCCGGAGCTTTGCAGTATAGGTCAGAGGAGTATTAACAGTTCAAACACTCCAACAGAGCTAGCCTCTGACCAGTGCTTGGTAACCAATGGCAACAGAATCTTGATATTTCAATAATTAAAAAAAAAAAAACACATCCAGACATTCCCACAAGCTCTTCTCTCTCTCTCTCTCTCTCTCTCTCTTGCTAAAGAAGAGATATTCACACTCTGAATACTACCACATTTAGTACTTTGAGTCAAGGATTTTTAATCAGGAAATAAATGTTTATATTTATTCACCACCTTATCAGCAGCGGGACACTTTGCATGTCAGACGTTGCTGTTCTGTTCTGGTGTTCATGCATGATTTATGAAATTGATTTTTGAAGTCAAACCTTCTGGAAAAAAAAAAAATCCCAGAATGATCTGTTAACCTTAGAGTTATGAATTATGAAAACATGATCTGGGAAATGGATGCTTAACTGTGTATTAATTTCCACATATTTCATGTGCAAACATATCTACTATCGAGACAAACACCCACACCCGACTAAAAAATTGATTTTGAAAGCTTACAGACAGGCCAGGGTCCTTGGGGTCATATATCCTGCATATATTTGAATAAATAACTTCTCATTTCAATTGCTGTTTTCTTTGCTAACCCAGTTAATAGTTTGTTTATATTTCTCATGCCAGCTGTCATGTAGTTTTTTATAGATAAACTCCCACAGAAATCATTCAAAATACATAATAATGTGTGTTACATGTTTGTCACCTTTTATTTAAAACAAGCAAAATAGTATAATGCGGCCAATGTTTATAAAACAGGCATATAACTGGCTAAATACTAGCCACAAACATGTCTAAATCACTATAAAAAGTACACCCTCAATAAATATCTTAACAGTGTCCATGTCCCTTTTACAGTAGTATGGTGTTTTAATGCAGGTCTCCATGACAACCGGGTAGCTGTCCCTTTCTGTCCTTCTGTTCTCGGGTGTACTGAGGAGACAAGACCAGCTTATTTTCTCTCGTAAAGTGTAGCCACGAACCCTGTTGAGCTCAAGGCAAAATGCACTGCATTTTCCGGTCATTCGGGATTTTCGGCTGTTTGAAAAATTTGGGTGCCTGATTTTTTTTTTTTTTTTGAAAGTCCCAGGTGTGTCAGGATTTTACTGAAAAAAAAGAAAAAAGAAAAAGAACAAAGCCGGTCATAGTGACAGACACAGTTCATTCCACTGATTTGCACACGTTTCTTTCTCATAGACGAGTGAGGTATCGCTTGTAAAGGATCCCATATGTTATTTCCGCCCTCTGGTGGTGTTATCAGAAAATATAAGGAAAAAAAAGATAAAGAGGTAGTATAATCACGAGTGGAGTATGGTTTCTTTTCTTTTCTTAATAAAATTGCCCCCACGTTTTAATTCTGTGTTTCATGTGTGTAAATGAAGCATTATTTTGTTTACAGACAGAGGTTAGCTTGGGACTATGAGTGACTATGAGTGGTCCGTGGCTGTTTTGGGCAGGGTGAGGCCTGTGGACCAAATCGACCCACTTACAATCACAGCAAGAGAATGCAGAGTGTCACGGCCGCTGGGAGTTGTGTCAGAGCCCGTGGTAAACTTACTGACGGGTCTTTTGAGCTCATTCTTTAAATTCATATCTTTATTGTGATACTCAGCAAGCAATAATTAATATCACAGGGGCTCTTTGACCCACTCCACTATTTTCCTTTAACTTACTTGCACATGTATCTAGCCTGATAATGAGCTTAGCAGTGGCACTTATGTAGCAATGATTTCCTCAACGGCTATTTGCTTGGTTTAGTATTCTCCCTGTCTTGGATGTCGCTTTGGATAAAAACATCTGCAAAATGAATAAATGTAATGTTGTTGATGCTACACTGTGTTAGTTAAATATTTTTTTAATGAAAATATTGTGATGAGAATCAAGGATTGTATTTTGTCTTGTATTCATAATTATATTACCTTTGTGAATTTCACATACGGTCCCAAGACCCGCTAAACTCTGCCGTTACTAGTAAGGCTTAAGAAAAATTGGCAGAGTGAATTTTCACCTATCGTTTTGGGGCCACAAACGTAAACATTCTGTGTGGTAATTAAACAGGTTATAAAATTACTGGAGGCTTTTGGCAAATGTGTCATGAGACAATGGGCTCTGAGTTTTGTTCATTTAACCAGACTATTTTCATTGCATTATACATTTAATTGATCTGCTTCCATTATTACCTCTCACTCTTTTCACAAATGAATAGCCACGTTTACAAAGTTAGGGAGTGAATCTTTAGAAATAAGCAATAGATACGACCAGTGTGTTTAAGAATTGTTCCATGATAACAGACACTGATAGTCTACACTGTCAGTGTCTACTACCTATGTCATCGAATCACAACTCAGAGGTAAAACTTCTGCATGGAAACGTCAAATACTGTATTTTGGCTTTAGGGGGCAGTGTTTCACCACAAATCTGACCAGCAGAGTCCTAAACCTAAAACACATTTGTAATAGTAAGGTAAATTCACGTTGACACCAATCATATTCTCACAAAGAAAGTCCTTACCAGATTATGTAGAATAACAGAACAGAGAATGGATTTTGCATCTGCTCTGGCTGAATTTTTGCGTGCAGGAAATAGAGAAACACACACAGACAGAAGGCATAGCATTATAAGGAAGTGAAAAATATCCAGACAATACACTGTAGCGTATTTCACAAACAGGACCTTGGAACCCTCTCTTATCTTAATTACACTACATTCAATCAGATAAGCAGGTACGGCTGAAATGTAGGAGCTCTAGTTTAGAAGCGGGAGAATACGTACATCTTTATAGTTCTGAAAAGGATCTGAACCCTTTTGTGTAAACCTAAACTCACCACGTTTGTCAAAACTGTTTCTTCTTTTTTTTTCAGACAGTGATTTTTCAGTGGAAGCAACCTTTTCACATAAAAAAAAAAAAACAAGCTACTCTTTTTGTTTAGCCTTTGACATGTTCTTAAAAATCCGTCTACGTCCCCCGACACCAGGAACAAAATATATAAAACACTGTGACACGATAAAATAGAGTCACACGAGGGCCAAAGTTCAGTTTCCTCGTTTTGTTACGAGTTTTCAGTCGTAGCGCAGCACAACAAAGAACAGAACAACCCAAAAGAATACCCAGCCCTGACACTGGGCTCTGGAGGCATTTGAACGATCTGCGGCATAACTGGCATGAGACTTTGCTCTGCTGCCATGCTCCATATTTGATACATGGATTAGATGACTGGTGATGTAGCCCCCTATACTGTCCATCCACAGGGAGCAGTTGTAGGTCTCGGTTCCGTGTTTGTGAGTCAGGGAGCTGGAGATCATGAGTAAACCCTCCTCCTCGTCCATGCTGGGATGCTGCACCGCATCCGCCGTCAGGTTTCTGTCGCCATCAAACCAGTGTATTCGTCCTTCAGGGTAGACTCCACTGATGCTACAATTTACCTGATAACTCGCTTTCTGGTGGAACTTTCCGTGACATTCTGTAGGAATAGACAATAAATAAATAAATAAATAAATAAATAAATAAATAAATAAATAAAAACCAATTGTAAACCTTCATTTCAAATCTGCTGCCGCCATCTTTTTAAACACGCGTCGAAACTTCTTCAAAGGCCTTTAAAGAGTTTTTCAGAGCAAAACAACAACAACTGTTGCATATTGTTGTGTCACCATACATATGCAAGGTGTTACATTTGTTTTAAAATAAATTTGATTTAAATAAATAAAAGTTGGTTGGATAGACACCTCGAAGTTTAATAGTCGAATGTGTTTCAGCTGTCCCATGGTTGGTTCGTAATTTACAGATGTAGCGACCCTGGTGGACTGGCTTTGCATGTCGGATGGTTAGAACCAACTGCTTCTGTGGCGTGTAGTGGCAGCGTATGCGATGGGATTCATTCGGAATGATGCCATGTTCTCTCACTGTACACAGTTCCTCCTCTGAAGATTCGTGTATCCAGCTCAGGTATTTGATGGAAAGATTGTCCTCTGAAGAGGTAATGTTACAGTAGATTGTCGCTTTTTCATGGCAGGCAGCAGTGACAGACTTGGTCCCGCTTAGTTCCACTCTCCCTGTGTCCAGAAGAGAAGGTCTTTCAGTCAAGGGCACATCAGAAATTCATAGCTCGACTTTCACTTAAAGGCAGTCATGAGTAGGTTCAGGTTGTGGGTGAGATGATAGACACTTTGTGTGTCTAGACATGTACTACACAACATTCCTACCATTTGACGGTGATAATTAAAGAGTTCTGAAACTGCTGTGTATAGCAGAAAACTTGCTTAAATTATGAAAAGCAGAGACAAACAAAACAAAACAAAAAAACCAAAAAAACAGAGAACTAGACTGACGATGATTGAAATTTTATGTATTCACAGATAGTTGATTTTTCTTTTTCTTTTTCTTTTTTTTAAATGTTGATCATAGACCAAAAACAGCCATTCTCTGTTGAAAAAAAACATTTGAGTCTTAAAATGTTCCCTTGGCAAACCATTTAAAGACGTGGATTTTAGATTCCAGCATTTGCAACGTGTGAATCTTTCACATCAGAATGAGGACTCACTTACCATGTTCGCCTGCAGATACCACTGCAGCAAACAGCCAAAGCAGATATGGACGCATGTCTACACTATTTCGCAGAACTTCTGAAAAACAAAACAACAACAAAAAAAAAGCACAAAGTGAGACAGTAAAGAAAGAGTGAAAAAAACCCCCCAGTATTTTCATGAACGCTCAATCAGTCTCATCTCCACGTGGAACTCAATGCTGACTGTTGTTACGTTAGCAGAGGTGTAAATTAAATCTTACTTTCTCTTCAGACTCCTGCTCTTGTTTTGCTGTATGTTGAGCTCAGTCTGGGAGCGACTGTGACTTTCTCGCTAAGTGGTATGAATAATATACAGCCTGTCAGCAACGCCCTATGGTGGTGGCTTTATCAGTGTTCCGTGTTTACTGCAGTATTGGGTGTGATTCATTTCTGACCCGTGTGTTCACCTGTGTTAAAATGAATGACTTAAAAAAGTCCCTGGAAGGCTTTCAGTGTTACCCAGCCTGTCTACACATGCAACTCTCTTATGCGGAAGATATTTGTTCAGGTGGATAATGGATTACCGTTAAATGGCTTCTGCTAGCGTTTACGGGAAAGAGAAAGGACTAGTGAAAAGATTCAGTAACAACTCTGTGCTGTTTTACACTTAGGGTGGCACAGTCACATAGGGAAACCTGTGAATTTGATATCTGTGTATTTATGCCTGAGTAGCCATGAATCAAAAACCAGTACCAAAACACTTGCTTCTTGCTTATCTAATCATACCGAATCAGAGGTTGAATAACGAGTTGGGTTTTTTTTTTTTTTTTTATCTCTCTCATTCATATCAGGGATTGTAGCACTGCATTTGCAGTGTTGTTGAATCTAAATCAACTTCATTTTTTAATTTTTAAGAGACATCCCTTTCTGAACCAAAGGGAGGCTGTCATTAGTTGCTGTGAAAACTGGATGCATTTTTCAGGTGAGAAAGAAGTCTCTTGGACCAATGCAGTTCACAACTTCATGACCCTGGAAAATAATGTGTGAGTAACCTACAGTATCAGTCAGTTCCTCCTTCAGCCCTACCTGCAATAAAGAATACACTGGACCTTCAAGGTGTGCATAATACATGCCAGTCCTCTGGTGGAAGTCTTTTAATTATTCTCACAGTCCTTTAAGTTCCACGCTATAATTTTGGTCAAAGTTTCGCTCTGTTGTGTAGCTCATTGATTTAATCTCTGTTTAAGCCCTAGTGGGTCAGATAACTGGGGGAATTCACCTCTCCGCCATTGACACATCTAAATGAATCTGACTCTCAGATTGTGACTTGAGGGGACTTTGCAGAGGCATTTATGAAGTTTTGATGAAAAAGAGAAAGGTCAGAGCAATTTGTTGCGCACTTTCTCTCTCTCTGAGGATATACTCAGGATTTTGTCATAGAGAGGGAGATTAGCTGTCTGAATTAACGACAGGGTTTGAGCTGCGCTAATCCTAGCCCCATAACGTTAGCACCTCTGCTTACTCCTAAGCTTGTTGGGACTTGCTTGGAATTTCCAAGTTCTGCCATGATCTGTTTATTCAACAATCTCCAGATTGTCAGGTGCTTAAGAGCCCTTCACCCCAAACCTACATACACACACACCAAGTGAAGTGTTTCAGAGAATGGGTTGACACAGCTATGATTCATCTCAGTGTATGACCATGTCTTTTTGTCCACTAACCAAAGGCAAAAGAAAAAAAAAAAGATGTTCTTTCGCTTCGTACTTAAGATAGAAAACTTCCTGTGTGCCCGTGTAGGGGAAGGCAAACAACCAGGTGACCACACAGTTTCAGAGTGGGCAAGCTCCACTGTTTTCTTATTAAAATCAAAGGCTGGTTCTCTGAGGGCAAACTAAGCATTAATTAGGGAGTCTATCATGTATGACCATGTTACGAAAGTAATGTGAAAATTTCAGACCTTTTAGTTTTAGCATTAGGAAAACTTTAAGCAAAGAAGTTGGTTCAACTGATTGCTGAGGTAGTGTTTCCAATTTAAAAAAAAAAAAAAAAACAAACAAAAAAAAAAACCAACCATGGCATGGCATGGAGGTTTCCGATTTTGTCATCGTTCTTTTGTTGGCCGAAAGAAAACATCGATTGCCAGGTTTGATAACCACGGAGAAGTACCTGGAGCACGCCCTGATATAAAAACATGCGTGCTGAAACTGTAAGGCTTTTGGGGTCTTTCCGTCAAAATATTATGGCTATATATCCTGCTTAGGGAGTTAGAGGAAATCATGAAAAAAAAAAATCAGAAAGGGATAGGACGGAAAAGAAAATAGGGAGGGAGAGAGAGAGGGCGGGGGCTTTTTTTTTTGTTAAAAAGTAACTATGAGGAGGAACCGTGTATCACACTTTAACCCTCTACGAGTCTAAGGAGTGCAGCTGAAGCACGCGAGAATTCCAAAACGTAAGTGTGCGTCTAAAAAAATGGTCTGAAATGAAATCGTGGTTGACTGGAAACGTGCCAAGTCAGAAATGGCTTTCTAAAATTTGGAAAGATCCTTTATATGTTTGACCCAGATGTGCATCAAATGATCAGACTGACCGGGGTGGGCATAGAAATATCCACACACCGCGCTCTCGCCATACGCTTTAAATTAGATGAACCCCCCCCCCCACCCACCCAAAAAACGGAAAACTTTCAAAATAAGTCAGTTAAGTTGATCTACATATACTGTCTCTCTCTCTCTCTCTCTCTCTCTCTCTCGTATGTGTCTCAGGCTAATATCACTCTCTCTCTTTCTCTTTTCCCCCTCTGGCTCTCCATCAGCAGTAGCCTAAGTAGTCTTCACTCAACGGGCAGAAATGTAGAGGGGCAAGCGCATCCCAGCTCCCATCTCTCAGTGAAGAATACTTTGATCTGTACTTCTCTCTTACAATCTGTGCCGCTTCTCCTGTCAGAGAGCCCATTTCAGACATGCAAAAGGAAAAGAAAGTATGGAAAGTGAATGAGAGGACTACCCTGCCTGTCTATTGCTTTGATCCTTATGTACAGAGAGATAGGCCAACGGTAAAAGATGCTTTTTATACACTTTTTTTTTTGCAATGTTTTCAACGTAAAAATAGATTAAAAATAGATATTTAAGTACATATGCAATATCTACTGAATTGACCTACTTTCTGAAGGCGTTGTTATGTAGCTCAGAGTGTATACATGAACTTGATATGGAGTGACTTGAAACGTAGGGTTTTTTTACAGCGAACACATCACAAATTTTTACAGTTCGGAGTAGACCTTTGACCTTGTTGTAACAGAATCTTTTCAGTCTGCAGAAGTGTGGGGATTTCCGTGTCGAGAAATCTGAAAAAGCGTAGCGTGGTCCTAGAGGGAATTATACTGGCCAGTTTTTCCTGGTGGACAGCAAAGACAGTAGGCCAGTGTTCTACAGGGGATTTGTCTATTTGATATCATTTTAAATGGAAATCACTGAACCAATTTCAGGAATGGTCACCCTCATCTTTCTCATTTTGTCAGCGCTGTGCTACTTCTCAGCGAAAAACCCCATTAATGATTTAAAACATGGATAACGTAAGCAATAAAGGATCAGTGGTGTCAGTAATGTTTATTTAATTACCCTATGAATGTTTTACCACATATTCAATGACATGCCAAGCATGTAACAAAACTGTTCTGCTGACCCCTCTGAAGGTTCTGAAGGTCAGAGCCATTGAACAGGAAAATATAGAGGTGCATCATGACCATGGCCATAGCATTAGCACCAATAACCAACCTTGTTCTTTTTTTTCCCCCTCGAAATATGGAAGAAAATAACGCATTTCAAATGTCGCCCAGGAACAGGAGGTGCACTTTAGAAGAATGAAAGTGTGCGGAGCAGGAGGCCTCTATCCCCGCTGCTTTGTCCACTGAACCCTGACAGGGAGAGTTACTCCTCCGCCCCGGCGCCAGCCTGAGTCAGATTTACAACTAATCCTCTGCTTCATTGGACTCATCATAAAAGATGAGGAGCTCCTCTGTGCACTTCATAAAGGAGAGAGAGAGAGAGAGAGAGAGAGAGAGAGAGAGAGCACGCTATGACTGCTGATATGCTCTCAGTATGTGATGGCAATCAAATCAGGGATAGTCTGCCAGGGTGGAGGGAATAATCTAAACTGTTTTAAGTCAACCTTCATGTCTTTGTGTTTAAACAGCTCAAACTCTTTCACTTCACATTTAGGGTCAATTTTGCTCTTGATTCTTTCACTAGCTTTCTAATCTTTTTCTGTGTTTGGATTCCTTCGTGGATTTTGTACAATGGAAATGAACAGGTATTGTGACTAACTGTTCGCTATCAGGAGCTCATTTGAAACCTGGTGTCAAATATCAGTATGTCTCGTACCTTCACAGAGGAGCGGATGTGCCAAAATTTAATTTGCGGTGACAGACAGAACAACCTTCATACCACCTGGTGCCCTCACAGCACTCAATCCCATCAATATTCACTCCGAAAATAATAGTTACGGATTTGGGTCTGGATTGTTTTCAACAATCTCCTGTTAAAAGGAGAAGCCTTTCATGTCAGCTTGGAGGTACTCCAAACCAAACAAACAAAGTCCAAAAGTTAACGACTTTCAAAGTTTTCACAATTCTTCAGAACTGATACACAGCCCATAAACTGTAGTTTGAACTTTTAAAAACAATGAAAAACTGTGCCAGAGATAGACCATCAGGCCACTTTAAGAATTAAAATCCTTGTGAGTGAAGGGTTTTTTTTGTTGTTGTTGTTCTTCTTCTTCTTCTCTGAAAGGAAAGGGCATAAAAAATCGGTGATGCTTACAAAGACTTTGTCTGTCTGCTTATTATAACCGTGCAGATAAAATCCTTTGCCATCTCATTTTCCATGTCTGTGTAATTAACTTCAGTCCGTCTGGCCTCCCTAATTCTGCAGTCAGAGTGAAGCATTAGTATCATCATAAACCCTTGAGGAACGGACAGGAGGGTTTTTTTTTTTTGTCCGATTTTAGAGAAGCAATGCTCAAGCAGCTAGAATCATTGCTTGGAATGGCTCCAATAATCCACTTTGTAATCCTTTCTAATCTCCAAGAAAATGGACATCCAGAGATAAGCCTTCACTTTTTCTTTTGTATGTAAATGTATTTCTGTAATGTATAGCTGAAATCTGATCCTACGGATGAGAATGTGTGTTAGCATAAATGTATAAAATGATGTCTTTCTTCTGAAAAAAAAAGCAAAAACAAAAACAAAACTGGGATGAGATAAGGATTCCTTCAGCAAATGTCATACCAAAAACTGGTTAGCAGCCATATTGCAAAACATGTTTAATGGTCAGGTTACAAAAACTGTACTATACAAGAGGGTTTAAGTTTTGCTGTTTTTCTACATTTAAGTTTTTTTTTTTTTTTGGCTGCCATATGCATATTTTCTTAATCATCTGAGAGACAGTGATGGGCCCATAAAAGTCATATAACTTATGTAGCCATAATGTCCATAGGTGAGGGTATACATAACTGTGTTACTTCCCTCAAATTCTCTTTTTTACGTTGGGCAGCCTTTGTAAGTACCCTAATTAACATCTACGTAGAGGCTAACAATTCAAGCTATCCTTGGTTTTGTTTTTCTTCACTCAGTTTTGTCTTTGGTTGCAATACAAAGGGCAGCTTGCTTGCCTTGAGAGTACCATGATTTCTGGTTTCGGTGGGCTGTCATCGGTTGGCTGGGGCCGCTTATTTATTTATGACGTCGCACACTCGTTAACGGAAAAAAAAAAACAGATATTTGTTACAGTGATATTCGCACGTATAGCGGTGAGTTGTAAAAAAGGGAGGGGTGTGTGTGTGAATGTATGTTATGGAAGTGGTATCAGCATGTCTCTAACACCTTTGAAACAAAAGTTCGTCGATTATCTATGCTACTGTGGTCCAGATTATTACATAACAAAACATATGTGTAGTGTATAGCAGAAGCTAGTCAGCCATCACAAAAACGGCCATTTTAGGATCTCACAGTCATTTCTTCCTTTGCATCAGTTTTCTTTCATCCTTATAATTGTTTTTCATAGACAGACACTGGGTATGTTGTTTTTAATCAGCCGCACAGGATGGACAAATACTATTACTTTCTCCTAACACTGTTGCTAAGGACATGGAGATAGTTTGAAGACAAGATGACTCACAGCCAGAGATGTGATGTTTGTCTTGGAATATTTGTTATTGTGACTTGTGTGGGAGAAAAATGGATGTCGCTCCCTTCCACATGTCGTTTTGTTTTCTTTCCCCCATGAAAATGTCATGCATTGAGTCTTGGAGGTGCAAACACTGATGGAGTGGACTATTTTCTAGAGTAGAATGACTGGGCATAATGGGTAGGCCTAATGGACAGAGCCATCAATTACAAAGGCTAATGCTCTTATTAGTGCCATCAAAGAGGCTAATGATCTGGCCCAGCACCTCTGTGGAAGATAGCCCTGGCCCAGGATTACGTTTCTATTTCTTTTTTTCCCCTCTATAACTGTCCTCTTCCAAGTTAGCCAATTATACTGAAAAAGACTGTGAATGGATATAAACCAACAAACTGAAAAGAAAAAAAAAACCCCTGATGGTTCAGGGCACCATAAGATCATTAGCATGCCCGGTTCTTTTTTTTCCAACCAAAAAGGTGAAGCGCTTTCTCAGCCCTTCACACTACGTGAGAAATGAGAATTGTATCGTTTCCTCCTGCTGCGATTTGACTGATGCCATATCAGGTATGTGAATGCTTGAGATCTTCAGCAATAAGAAAACGGTATTTTGACGCTGATAAGACGTACAGAAACCGCATCAATATTTCAAAGAAAACATGATCTATAATGGCATGGAAAATGGGCCGGTGTATATACATACGCACTGTAGGTGGGTAATTCACTGCGCAGCCAAAGGGGATGCAGGTGACGTAAAGTTCAGCCACGGATGATGAAAAACAGTCGACCTGGAGCTCCCGTGAAGTGTTGGCTTTACCGTGCTGTCGCACCTGCCTACACACCGCGGCGTGTTTCTCTTTGCAGCTGCTCCAGTAGCTCATCACGAGGGGGATTGAGACACAAAAGCCCTGAGGTGCTGTGATAAATATACGAATATATCACAGAGGAGGCTCTTTAGATGCCTGAATGATTTCACAGTGCTGGGTTGCAGCAGTAAATCACTGCTGATGAGGAGATGGGGGAGAAGAGGATGAGGGAGGTGTGTGTGTGTGTGTGTGTGTGTGTGTGGGCATAAGGAAGCAGGTGGTAATGGGGTTGAGGGTTAGGGGTTGGTGCTCAGTGTAACCCATGATGAAAGGAGCAAAAAAAATAACACCAGACACCAGAGACTGTAACTTAAGAACCAAGCAACAGTGAAGGGGGGAGCGCCCCAGACTATGAAATGAATGATAAAAAGAATACTCTGTTATTCAAAATTTGAAATTTAAGAGTGACACAGTTTAGTTCACATCACGGCAGTTCAGTTCAGTTCAGTTCAGTTCACGACAATCAGAATAGATAAAATAAAATTCAAGCTGGTACACACTATTCATTTCATCACAACCACGCTACAATGCAGACACAAGCAAATCTGAAATTTTCCTCCAGTAGGACACAGAAAAGAGCAGGCTGTGCTGGGTAAGGTTTTACAATGTGTAGATTTAACACACTGGTCCAACAAAATTAACAGACAAATGTTCGCCATACTGGTAATCAGAGGTGGGTAGAGTGAGTAAAAACTGTTCTCAAGTAAAAGTGTGGTTATTTTATAATAATACTGACGCAAGTAGAAGTTAAAGTACACATCCAAATAACGGCTTGAGTATGAGTAAAAAAGAATCTCATAAAATGACGACTCAAGTGGTGAGTAACTTCATATGATGATTTATTACATCTATAATGTATTACATTCAAATGTATCAGAATATCTGTTATGCCCAAACTAAAAATTTAAAGTGCTTGTCTAATAAACACAATCTGCTCATTCAAGGACAAAATCATAATCCTAATAAACATAATAACTTATATATTTACCAATTATCATAAATTAGAAATAGAATCAACATAAAGACAAGCCTCAACATAAAGACAAGCCTAAAACAGCAGAGCCAGTCTATCGTATATGCTTAGTAAGACTGTGTGCTTGGATGCACTACTGAAATGTAAGCAGTGCAATAGACATTACATACTCATCTAAAGTTGACAACACCTTGTCTTTCAGTGATTTTCCCTGTAACTTTACATTTATTTTAAAAAGGTGTGTATGCGTGTAGGGTTGTAGCTAAGAATTCTGAGCCTCCATGCTCCACTACCAAGAGGTGGATTGCGGCCAACAACCTTTTTTGAGTTTAGGCCTATTTCATAGCAACGTAAAGCAACCACGTTAGAGTATGAAACGGAGAATGTTGCTACTACTCTGTCACAAGAGACAGAGACCAGAGGATGCAGGTAGAGAGCTTACTGAAAGTTTGGTGCAACGTCCGAAATCTCCGAAATCCCTTCATCATTGAAACGAGAGCTGCAGTAACGCTCTTCTCTGTTTCATGAAGCTCAGTTAGCTGACGCTAGCTCCCTCCATGCTCTCTCTCTAGCTCATAATGCTACTGTGTTAACAATGTTTGTAAGCAGTGCAGATTGCCTTACAAACGTGTATCAAAGCACTCGGTCCCGTAGAAGCTGTGCATGTGTGAATAAAAATAATTTAATAAATTAAATAAAAGTAGCGAGAAGTGTGTAGTCTAATGTAACAGAGTGTAAGTACATTTTTAAAATTGTAAATGACTCGAGTAAGAGTGAAAAGTATTATGCACTAAAACTACTCCTATAAGTACAATTTATTGGAAAAAGTTACTCAAGTACATGTAATGGAGTGAATGTAACGTTTTTCTACCCACCTCTGTTGGTAATAAATAATCGTCTGAAAACAGAAACAATGAAAAAAAAAAAAAGAAGATTGCTTGTCTCCTGAGCGAGTGATAAGGATTACATCAAGACACCACAGTTAAGTAACAAAAACCTATGACTGGGAGTCATTTAAAACAATCTGTCAGTATCTGCCCAGCACAAGAAACACTGTGATCCAGCGGTCAATCACTAAAACCACCTCTACTGCAGGAACCCACCTCTTCGGAACCCACCTGTCCCCCAATGCCTAACCTCCCTTCCTTACAAACCCCCCCCCCAAAAAAGCCTTGTCTTGTATCTATGTTTGTCAAAGAATTCCAGGGGCGCAATACGAAGGGGTAAATTGACGTTCAGTCTTATCGCGATGTCTGCTTATGGGGTATAAGAAATCCGACTGATGCACTGATTGTAAGTCGCTTTGGCTAAAAGCATCTGCCAAATGCTAAATTGTAAATTGTAAATTGTACTACAGGAACCAAGGCAGGAATTTGTTACTTGTAGCCTACTCAGACTCAATTCTGCCACTCAGTGGTGGACCACTCATGCAGCCTCCCATTACATTCCACCTTCCAAATGTAGTGTTGTTCCGGCCATTTGGTGCCAATGCGTAAAGGTCAATCTTAGTTCCAGGGCCGACTTATGCATCGGCGGGGGTGGGGGGTGTGTGTGTCCTAAAACAGAGTAACATTTAGCAATCGCATTCATACTCAACAGCCCTGGAATGACATGCTTTTTATTTTGCATGTCAGGGCAAGTGTGATCTTTCACAATCAGGACACCTCTTTGTGCAATAGTTTTACCCAATACTTCAACTCTAAATACCCAAGCATAGGGGCTATCGAGGAGCCTCTGCTGCTGTCAAACCCAACCAATCACATTCTTGGAGCTTCTTCTAATCAAATATGGTAAAATGACTGCAAAACACTCTCAATCAGTGTTGTCAACATTGATCCTAACACTTCCCATCACAACATCAGCATATTTTCGAAACCCTACCAGGTGCGGAAACAATACAGGGTCTCTCCCCTGCAGGCAGGGACTGAACTCCGGCACTTAAGGTGTATTTGCACTTGTAGTTTGACTCCCTTGGTCCAGACCAATGCAAAACAATGATACAGTGTTGCAATTTAGTTCTAGTCTGCTTAGGGTTCTATCATCTAACCAAAAGTTGTGAACAACTGCACCAGAAAGCCAAACGCATAGAAAGTCATACCCAAGCTGGACAGATTTGATGACCTAACATTCTATGATAACTGAGACAAAACCACACCAAATACAAAGGTGAACTGATGATATTGAAATCATTGTGTACTCTGGCTTGCCTGCACTCATGGGTTTTATTTATTTCTTCTGTTCCTTAACGAATCAAGAGCCCTTAAAGAGATGAAAGAATACCTGCATAAGTCAAAACAATGAATTCATCTGCCGTAAGTACCAGAGAATGTAGGCTCAACAAAGGAAACAATGCATACGCCAGCACTGGAATGGAATGAGTGACATCACCAGAGGAGCCAAGTATGTCTGTACAGTCTTGTCTTTTCAATGTGTAAAAGGAAGGACAGAGCTAGGCCTGTCTGATAACTTATAAGCACATCTTGTGAGGATGCAGTTTAATGTTTTCTGGTGTTCGTGTATGCAACATTAGCCTCTTCATCAGTCCACATTTGTCCTCTATTCATCTTGGCCTGGTTTGCAGGTGTGCTGCTTTACCATGTCAACATCTGCTCTGTACCTTCAAAATTTCGCAGGCTTTAGCATCTCATCCTGTGACTGATTTGTATTGTGTTCACGCTGCAGACGAACCACACCACAGTTTGCTTGATAGCGGATTGACGCTGACCTTCTCAAGCAGTCTTGTGTGGGTATTTGGTGTATGCCAGAGGTCCAGTTGGCAGCATTCACACTACTGTGGCAATTGTACCAGGTTTTGGTTGAATTGGATCAAACAGTCTAAGACTGAACATTGCCTTCCCTGAATATTGCCACCCACGGTACCACCCGCTATATCGAAATGGATGACCCAGGGTTCTGTTACCATGGTGACAATCTGGATATAAAAATTCCCAAACATACTGATGCCCGCTGAATGCCCTCTAGGCAAGGTTAAAGAAAGACAGAAATGTGTGAAAGTATGTGTCTACTGAGGTTAAAAAAAAAATGAATCTACTGAAGATATTTCATTTTACTCTACTCACTCTGACTAAATTTACATTTACATGACTAAAGTCTAAGGCATGTTTTGAAGGCTAGAGGTTTTCTGATTTATTCAGGGAAGAAAAAAAAACAATTTTACATTTAAGGTAGGCAAACTGACCAAAGACACACATGAAATCCTTTTTATTTTTTTCCAAAAACTTCTTATGGAGGAATATGTGGAATAAAATTGGCATTCTGTCTAGCTTTGCATGTAAAGGCTTTATTTAATTGAAAGGTGAACTATCCATTGAGTTTATCTAAAGATGGATTCTTAGGTTGTTGGTAAGAAGCTCTAATGGAGGTGAGCAGTTTGACAGCCGTAGGAAATATCCAAAGATACATTTTTAAACAGCACTACCCCATTAGCAATGTATTGCATGAGCGCATATGGTAAGTATGCGGGTGCAGGGCAAAAACCGATGTAGGTAAGTTGTGACATGGCTATTTCCCTTTATGGTTCTACAGAAACCATGAATATCTATTCAAAGATCCAAAGTCTATTTTATATCTATTCAAGATCCAATGTCACCTCATGTATCCTTCCTTTAAACCTGAAAATATCGTTTTTTTGACTTAAGTCAATATCATTGGTATAGCTGGTCTACTTCAGGCTTTGCCTTGCTTTTTCGTACAGCAACCGTTCTACTGTACCACTTTTCCTGCTTTGAATTTTCCCAACAGCTGTTTCTGGGTATTTGTGTCAAACCGTTTTTCTTTAATACTTGGATCCTTTCATTGCAGGTTTGTGTGAAAAAATGGGGAAAAAAATCAGAAAATTGCTTAGACAATGCGTGTGGGCAGCAGGATGAAAGAGTTGAGTGTTTGGCTTTGTAGAAGTGTGTCAGGTTTTACCCTCCAGAGCAGTGACACTCCTACACAAAGAGTAAGGAAGGGTTGCCTGTGTATTAAAACCAGTGCTTTAAACACAATCAGCCTGGGGCAACATCAGCGAACCAGTCGTATAAAACAGCTGCTTTCTCAGACACAGACCAGATTTTACGAGTCTTTTCTCCCAAACCCAAGACGTGTGCCAAGACCATACAGAATGCAGAAAATACACGCACACACACATAACTTAAATATATCTAAATATAATTACATGTTAATGCAAGCTTTGAGCAATAGGCGATTTGTAATCTATTTAAAGGGGGCATGGCCCAATGGTCACTGACACTACTCCATAGAATATATAGGAGGATGGCAGGTTAACAAGAGGGACGCACTGTGGTCATTTTGCTAACAAAGGGAATGGCACCCCTTGAAAAAATATGTCAACAAAACAATAAAAGATAAAATAATATATATATTTTCTAAATGGAGATAGAATAAGACTGTTGCAAAGAAACCAAAAAGCAAAACAGAGCCGACTGTTTTCAGATTATTCTTAATACTGTGAACACTTTCAGACAGCTAAGACTGGGGCCATGGTGTCTCTCCGTACGTTTCTGTCCTGACTCACAGAATACTTAAGAGCACTGAATGATCTGAATTTTTCATGATGTGGTCATATGAGGGGTACGTTTATCTCAAACAGTCTAATCACTGGGGAGTTCATCACTACTGCTGAAAAGAAAGGGGTTGGTAGTCCAATTTACCTTTCACTAAAGTCACTACCAGTTTAAAAAAAAAAAAAAAAAGGTTCAGTTTTGATTGGAGTATATTATATATCAAGAGAATTTCTTTTCCTCAAAATTCAAAAGAAATGATTAGTTCAAAGCTATTTTGGAAAAAAAAGGACCTCCAAAAATAATCTTAACGGCAGATCTGATCCTTCCCCCCTAAAAGTTCAGTCCCCTGTCACAGTCCTGGATGACTGGCTGAGATTGAACTGAGATTTATGTACCCTCAGAACAGGCCCTGAAGATGGAGGTGTATGTTAATGGAGAGTGCCGCTGAAACAAGCACAACATGACAAACCCAGAGATGAGACGGCTGCTGATTGGTAGCTGTCAGTAGCAAAGTGGTTTTCTCAGTTTGCTCCAGTATTATATCAGGCCTCTTCTAAATGTCTCACTGCTCTGAAAAGATGCAATCACTCACTTCTACAAGCAAGAATCTTGTGTAGTGTGGAAGACATTGAAGGAAAACAAAATGAAGGAAAATAAAAATAAAACATATTTCACAGAAGCCCTGCACATTGAAGTATCTCGCATCCCTTCAACACACACACACACACACACACACACACACACACACACACACACACACATTCTTGTTATCAGAGGACAACCTTTTGGTCCTAATGGATTTTCCTAACAGTGAAGATGCGTGTGCTGGAGCATACCTCAGTCTGTGAGCTTCCTTCTATTACACTAATGTTAGACATTAATGCAGTGCTTAGACTCATACATTAACGCACACATTTCTGAAAGACATTAATACTTTACATTAGCACTAGACTACCAGCACAGCATAAACGGATGTTTTACGTGGATAAGAAAGGATAGTATATCTTGTCAGCAACAACCAATGAGCAATAGCATAACTTAAAATGTCAGTTAAAAAAAAAAAGAACTGTTCTCAACCCCGTACATTAGGAGCAGAGACACGCTCTCTCACCAGCTCAGAGTTTTGACTGTCTGGTTCCAGATGTCAGAAAGTGCTTACCTTAACTAAAATGAAACCTCAAACTATTACAGTTCAAATCACTGTCGCTCTCGCTCGAAACAGAGGAAATCAAGAAATAAGAAGTAAAGACAGAAATAGAAATAGAGAGAGGTATGACAAAACTTACATACAATAAGGGATGAATAGAGAAAGCAAGAGTTGATATTAACAGATGAGAGCAACAAATAAAGAAGCTAAACTAGAGAATATATTGATTTCCACAATGCAGAGCAATTCTTTGTAATTCTAAGAAACAACCTCCATTCACAATAACAAAATCTGGCCACCTGCAGAATACAGCCCAATTAAGCCAACTAAAAAGACAAATAATATAGAGAGAGCACACGGCCAGAAACATGGCTTACCTCAGCGCTAAATTTCACAAGAGAAAAATGCAAACATTCGGTGCATTTTCCAGCACTTAGCCAAGCTTCACCAAGTGGCCTTGAAGTATTAAGACAACACTGCCTCATACCACAAGATCCTAATCTGTGAAAGACAAAGCATGTGTGAGCGTGTGCTAACACCATCTCATTTCCAGTAATTATTCAGCATCCTTTTGTTTGGTATACTTTTCAGGGTTATTAATCACAGACTACTTCCAGTCTTTAGCAAGACATCAGTGGTGGGACCGACCAGAGGAAGAGAGAACAAAGATATGATTGAGGGGAGTGCAGAAGAGTTCCATCAGTGCATAGCAGAGTTTATATACTTGCTTCCTGTTTACATTTGCACAGTGGAACACGTCCTAATCTGTTACCATAGACACTGCCCAGTGATTGATGGGTTAAATATTCCTTTGCCATTCCTCAAAACTAAGACTGACCCCTCGCAAACTCGCATGGCTTTCCCCAAAGTAAGTCCAAAAACATTGCCTTGCAGAATCAACATTTTATCTGTTTATTTCTCTATGGCTGGTGGCCCTATGGGGGAGAAGACACCTGTGTCTGTGTGACACAAAGTGTAAGGAATTTGTTTTCAAAGCAGTTTGAAAGGCTTTCTTTTAAAGCCTCGGGGCATAGTTTCATAAGGCTCTGAGAAACAAAAGCTCATGAACTGCATCTGGAAGGAAGGCTTAGATGACTGGTTCTCAAAGACCAACTACATGTCTACAGAATCTACATAGAGCAACATCTACCACATCTGATCTCTCAATCATCATCCAAACACTCATCCACAGCTCAGCCAACAGCAGTGAATGAGACATATCCCTTTCAAAATCATTTCTTAACAGTATCATCTGTATCATTATTGTTATTATTATTATCATTATTATTATTATTATTATTATTATTATTATTATTGTAGAGGAGAGCAGCCTACCTGACTCTTTGTGCTTCTGATCCATGGTAATGTACTTTCTCTGCTCTTATGTGCTGAATGAAGGAGGGAGTGGCCACTGATCAGGAGTATTTCCCAGCAGGGAAGTGTTGGGGGACAATCCTATTATGTCACAGGAAAGTCCTGTACTATATTTCTTCACTTTCTCTTTTCGTGATACCAGTTGTTTCCTGGGATGGGTTAGAAGAAACATTCTCAGACAACAAGACATTTATTGTTCTCCATCCAGCTCATCGCAGGGCATTTGCCTGGAGGGCAGTGTGTTTTTGACAGTGCTAAACTGTATCGATTCTTTTTCTTTTTTTCCTATTCAGCCATTTCTCTTTGATCCAAAGCCAGATGGTGACACGCAAAAGACGGATATATCACGCATGTTTATTCCGCTATTTTAGACGAATAGAGGAATTTTTCATTTCCTGCGTTGAGAGACAGGAATGATCTCAGTTTTCCCTTCGCATAAAGACGGACTAACTTTATTAATTGTTATATTCTGACCTTAAATTGTGCTCACCCTAACTTTGGAGCATCATTGTGTCGTCACTGTATGTATTTTACTCAGTGTGATGTAACCCCACTGCTTTCGACACACGCTCTTAGAGTTGGATCGCCTTGGATTAGCTTCACGTAAACAGTCAGTTTCTGCGGATGCGATGATGTCTGACTAAAACATCCGTCAAAACGCTCTCGGCCAAGCTCCCGTCGCGCTCATATTTTTCCTCTCTTCGCCCCTTCCCGAAACTTCCACCCCGCCCCCCCCCCCCCCTGCCCAGGGGGCCCGTGCTCTTAAATGTAAACGAATCTGTCCTTTGTTGCCAAGGGTTTGTCATCAATGATGCTTTCCTTTCTCAGAGGTGCGTCTGTCTGCTCTTCTCTGTGAAGCCTCATTCGCTGATCGGGTTTTCTGTTGGGGCTGACGACCCAGGGGGACGCAAGGGCACGGGCTGCTAAGCCGTGTCTCTAATGAAAGCTTCAGCACTGCGCCAGCATGCCGGACCCGAGCGTGAGAGGAAAGGTGTAATTGCCTGTTCCAGGGAGGGCTGCCCTCCTACCGGGTAGGGCCAGTGGAGGCTCCTGCCTCACAACACGCTGGGAGATTGATCTGCTGGTGTCAGGTATGGAACCTTACACCGTCTCCGCTCTCTGGAGGGCAGGCGGGAGTGTGGCCGGACGATGTGGTGTGGGAATGAGGTGGAGAGAAAAAGAAAGAATCATTATTTGTAAAAATGAGTGTATGGATTAATTGTGGCAGACTATGGTGCGTGGTGGTGTGTGTGTGGTTTATGGTGTGTTTGGAAGGTATAGTTAGACCACATGACTTCAGTTCCTAACCCATGCCTAACCCATGCTCTGTAACTTTGAGTGTTGCATCCACATAGACTATCATTTAAGGCAGGGATTTCTGAACATTAGAATGGCTGACTTAAGGCTCAATACCTTCCATTAGCTGGGCGTTCTGGTCTCCAAATGGATGTGTGGGTTTAAGTCCCACCTCTGACATCAGATGTATCCACTCAGACTGTCAAGCCCTTGGAGGGGGGGGGGGTTTCCTGTATGTGTTCACTGCTTTGGATAAGTTAAATGTAGAGTCCCAATTCCCTTTGGGAATTAATACAGTACCTTAAAGAAAAAAAAATCAACTGCCCAAGAGTGAAAGGAGACTACCTGCAGAGATGTTTACATATGACAGACAGACACTCTGTGTGAGACCGCTCTCAGACACCCTCTCACGTAGGATTTTGATGGAGAAGTTTTAAACTTGGAGGTTAGAGAACTGGGGTCGTGACCAAAGGGTTGTCGGTTTGATGCCCCCAACTGACATCCATGGCTGTGTGCCCTTGGGCAAGGTGCTTAACCCCAATGCCCCCTGGGCACAAGGAATGCTGCCCACTGGTCCTGCATCTAGTGTGTGTGTGTTCACTACCGGTGTGTTGGATGGGTTAAATGCAGAGGACAAATTCACTGCTCACTGTTCACACACACAGTGTGTGTGTGCCATCAGAGAGTTTTACATTTTTTTTAAATCTCCCAAAATGTATCTAGTAAAATCTAAGGATATTACAGCGATGATTCTGGAGGACTTTGTTTTATGTCTAAGAATTCCCCTTGCACCTATTTTCCCCAAACATGACTGGAATGAAAGCGTGTGCTTGTTTTGGGTGAAATCCATCAGATGAGGTGCCCCAGCTTTGAAGTGTGTTTCCCTCCTTATTTAGCATTCAGTCACTGGTGAGGAAAGGATCAATGTTGTGACTCTCCAGACTGTGAGGCCAGAGTAATTACCGTCTCTATTATTCCACAGCAACTCTCATTACCACTGTAAGCAGCTTTCTTTAGCCTTGTGTCAGCCCACAGCAGTGCCAAAACACACACACATACACACACACACACACACACACACAAACACACACACACACACACACACACACAAACACACCGAAACATGTATGTGCAGAAATACAGACAGAACTCTGTAAATAAGCAGTCACATTTCTGTATTCAACTGCTCTAATGGTTTAAAACTGTGAACTTAGGGAAATACTTCCATTAGCAATTCTCTTGGACATTCATCATTTACTGCCAATACCTCCAAATCAATATTGCATTGAAGCTGTTACACAGTGCTTGATTCTCTTAGTGGAAGTATCAACAGAGTCTGAACTAACTGTTTTCACAATTCTTTCACCTTGTCCATCTCTGCAATGACTCTTTAAAATGAATTCATAATAAAGTGAAAAGATCTGCTCCATTTTCACGTTTAAACCAAGTCTGAAATATCACCAGTGTCCTCTGCATTGACTAGTAATTTATGCTGATAGTCACCTGGATATTTGTTGGATGGCATTATGCATTTAACAGCTGAAAGATTTCCTCTGTTCTGACCTTTGCCGCAGACCGACTAATGAACTTGGAAAATAGTGTCGGAGGACTATGCCAAGTTTCTGAAGCGTGAATGTGTGTGTGTGTGTGTGTGTGTGTGTGTATGTGCCAGTGGCGGTTCTAGCTTGTATGGTGCCCTCTGCGAACCCCCCTTAAGACACCCCCCCCCACACACACACACCCCAAAAAAAGCACCATTCTGCACTACCTGTAATCAGACTTTTGGAACAACACAAATAAATAATGATAATATTTAAGACTGTGTAAATATAAAAGTATGCATACAAATAAGACTATCAAAAAGAAGTAACAAAGACAAATATCCATTTGTGTTGATTTGGCACTCGAGCATCAATACATTACCCATCCCCCAACACTGTCAACCAAGAGTCAAGCCTAAACCAATTCACATTGGTGGTGTGCAGACCAGTGGTGCTGGAACGAGTTTCAAAGAGGGGGGGGCAAGAACAAGGGGTAAACCCAGACCTGCAGGAGGGCATTCTTCCCAAGGGACAATTTTCTTAATTCTGGCAGCTAAATGCACCATTTTCCCGCAGTTTGAGACAGAAACAGAGAGCCTGCAGGCAGTGGCGTTACCAGGATGTCATAGCGTATGCTACATTGCAACTTCGCAACTTCTAATTTGATGCAATCAAAACTGTCAAAACACGGACACCAGAGCTGGAGAGCTGGAGCCTTCAAAGCACCAGCAGAACAGGAACGTATTCTCAGCGTCTAGGGTAGTCTACTTTAGATGCAATTACAAAAAAATTGTGCTTTGCAATCAAATAACCCCTGTTGGTCGTCCCGATTTCCCAAATCAACAAAATACAAAGCGCAGGCAATGTACGCTTCGCTCTTCTTTTTGTACATTAGCACGTTACGTACCTCGCGATCTAGACATAAGATTGGCTGGTGGTACGGAGTGACATCATAACCGAGAGTCAAACATTAATCTTAAAATAATGTACATTGGCCGCTACCTCGCTTACGAGAGAGAATGTGTTTCTGCTTATTCGCGTCCAAAGTTTATATGGATCAGCTAAAGAAAGGCAGGTCACCCCCCCGCCCCCAGAAATACCTGCACAAATCAACGAGACTGTGCATTAGAAGTGACCTAGTTTACCCATGCAATCGTTAACCTCTCTCTCCGTCTTCTGGCATACCATGGACGGTGTTGATTAACATAGATATTCTGAGATCCAAAAGTCCCGCCTCCAGCGCCCCAGGTGCAGACTGGTTTTATATTATTCTTAACGATTTCGCACAAACCAGAAAAAATGCAACAATATGTCAGTGAAACTATATATTCACAGTATAATGAATGAATTGTGGTTTATTTGGTAGCATTTCGTAGTGTGACTGATTTTACTAATTGCATCAGTCCAGTATAAAGTTAAAGGTGCGCTATTTGATAGACCCCCCCCTCCCCCCACGGGCTTCCAGTGAGGAGACTTGAGGTCAACCTACGCCCCCCCCTCCCCCTCCTACTCAGGCAGTAGCCTACCTAACTCCTAACTCACAAACTCGAATCAGGGCCCCCCCTCCTACAAGGTTAATTGACCAAAACGGTGACACGATATTGCTGACATGTAGCGCGAATGGCCGATAGAAAACCGATCGCGCAAATGTCATCATTTCGATTTTTTTTAGAGCGGGCGCCCCGTGCCGCCCCCGGAAAGATGCCGCCGTGGGCGCCTGCCCCTATCGCCCATGCCTAAATCCGCCCCTGGCATGCGCACGTGTGTGTGTGTTTATTCATGCACATATGAGTATCTAGTTTCTGGATACCTCAGAGCTCGTGACTGTCTGTATCAGCATAGCTTTTTGCTTGAGAAGTGAAAGGAGGTCTGGTTCGTCTCTGAATGTGAGTGTTATTCTTTATGGTTATTTGTTATACAAACACAGTATGAGAAAATGAGAAAAAATCGTACCTCTGCCAAAACAAGATAAGGCGCTATATTCTGCAAGTCTTTCCCTAATACTTCTAATATGCAATTAGGCTTTATTTAGCTTAAAAGATATCCATACGCATTTTATTTTCACAGCGCGTTTTTTTCTTTCGCGATTTTTAAAGTAGTTTTTAGGACCTGTCTGCAGCGTGTAGTTGTGATGTATTGATGTGGTGTATAGATTGTAAAATAGTAATTTTTTTTCTTTCTCCAGTGCGGTCAGGCATTTGTATGCACACTTGCTTCCCTCCCTTATCCTTGTTATATTGCAGGCTATCAAACGAATGGCAGTTTGCTAATGGTGTCAGACTTCAATTAGCGCACAGACACGCTCTGTTGCTCCGTCCTTTCCCCGTAAAGAGCTGTAAAGAGCCTGAAATACCAGAAGCAGTCAGTGTGAATGTTTAATGGCTCTTTAGGCAAGCTTACAGAGGTAACGAGAAGACAGACCCACGCAACTAAAACCCTTCCCATCTTAAGCTCCTCTAGGGCGTTCGTTACATCACTTCTGGATAACGCACAGTTATGCTTCAGAGTGAATAACCACCCAGGTTGGTAAAAGTGACATCTCTCCAGGTTTCCATCACACTGAAACGTCGAATAGAAATTATTGCCCTGCCTTTTACCATTAGTGTGAATTAAATTCACAGTGAGTACTGTGAATGCACTGTTAACTCCATATAGAGACAGACAGTGAGTGAGGTAACACTGAGAAAGCAAAACTTGAACACAAATAATATCTATCTATCTATCTATCTATCTATCTATCTATCTATCTGTCTGTCTGTCTGTCTGTCTGTCTGTCTATCTATCTATCTATGTTATGATCATGATGATAATGATAATTATTATCATCATTATTATTACCTATATTTACTTTGAAAGAATATACTCCTTCACAATCAAACTGTCAAGGATAAATCAGCATCCAAAGGAAATCAGTATTTTAATATGAAAAATTCACCTACAATGGAAGCTGACCATGTGCAGGGAGTGAATGTGTTCTTTATGTGTTAGAATATTCCATTTAATAATACAGGAACTGTGGGGGGTGGGAGGTGGGGGGGGGGGGGGGTGGAGGGAAAACAGAGAAACCAGTTACAAACATCTTGCAGGCTCCTAAAGTGGAGATTGCCAGAGAACAACACAGAAATTTGATTTAACAGTGAAGACCAAAGGATAAACAAAGCTGGCAGACTTCTTTAATGGGACAATGAAAAACAAACATCAAGAAAAAGATAAATTGACAAGAACAGCGAAGGTGGTAAAATAACAAGGTTACTCAGCTTGAAATGGTACACAGCTCGATAACGAGGTTACAGATACAGGTCTAGTGCCTTTTGTTGATATGGGTGAAACACATACCTGTGAATTACAATTGAGGTTCCAGCTATGTTGCAACCATCATTTCAGAAACACACACACACACACACACACACACACACACATACACACACACACACACACACACACGCACACGCACACACACACACACATATATATATATATATATATATATATATATATATATATATATATATATATATATATATATATATACATACATATATACATATATACGTATGTATGAATAAAATACAGTTTTCAAGGCTGATATCACTGATCTTCATAGTATGACTGAGTCTGATTATGGGGGTATAATATTCCGGCTTGTGGAAAATTGCAGTTGATTTGAAAGATAAAAGTTGGAGACTCCGTTGCTTCTGAGTTGAAGAATAAGTTATAGTACCTTTAAATTGGCATTGGATTGCTGCCACACACTGTCCCTGTATGGCAATCAGAGAGTGAGGGGAGACCCAAGACCCTGTATTCCTCTGGCTCTTCTCAGACACCCAGCCCGGCTCTTATCAACCTCTCTTTGACGGCCACGTCGGTTCAAAGCAATGGGATTTATCTCAAGTTTTTTGCAAGCCATTTTAGAGTGTCACCCTCTGATTCACTGTTTGGTTTGATAAGATATCTCGCCGTGCAGCTTGCATAATCAGCCGTTTTAGCGCGTAAAGCGTGTTAAATTTCTTAGCGTGGTGAAAGGCCGCTAAGTTTTTGACGGATGCCTCGCTGTTATGGGTAATTACAGCGGGCATAAGCATTCCGCCCGCGTCCTTCTCAACGGTGATGGTTACGACAGACTGTCTGAGTCACCAACAATCATGTTCAGAGTGACAAATAGATGGAGAAATTTAGTTGTGGTTAAATAAAAACAAGTGGGGGCGTGAATGAGTTGCTATGCAGCTGGTTTGTGCGTGCGCGCGCGCGTTTGTGTGTGTATGTCTGTGTATGTATGTGTGAATGTATATGTGTATGGGGAGGAGGAGAGAAAGAGAGAGAGAGAGAGAGAGAGAGAGTGTTTTTAAAAAGCAGAGAGAGGGGCAGAGAGAGAGAGAGAGAGAGAGAGAGAGAAAAGACCCCTTCCCCCATCACAAATCAACACATTCGTCTACTGTTCAGGCATGAATGGAGAAAGAGCCCATGTAGGAAAAGCAAAGTGACTTTGAAGATTTATGAAGGTTCAGAAAACTGTAGTTAAACATTGCAATTCAATCTCAGTTACTCTGAAAGTGTGTCACCACTTAAACAACAGAAAGACCACGAGGTTCCCTGTAGGACCGACCGGTCAGTTCAGGCACCATTACTCTTCTGTGTTAAACACACACATTGAGGCGAGGACGAGTGTGTTTGTCTGCCGAGGTTCCATTCCACCTTAAAGTATTAGAGGGCTGGACACAGTCAGCCATCCCAGTAATGATTCATGGCTTTAATTACGTCAGCCCTCTGCTAGTCCACAGTCTCCCCTCAAGCTTGACACACTGATGCCTGCCCGGACACATTTGCCATTTGTTCTACTTAGACCAGTAACGGCTTCATCTCGGCCAGTTACATCTGAGGGTTTAATGCAGTCACTGTCCCTGTCCCAGTCCCTGTATAGAACAATAACCTTAAAACAGAGTGTAAGATACAATAAAAAAAACCCAGAAACAAAACAATCTCTCTTCGGCTCCATGAAAGAGTGGTACCGTATCACACTCATTTGTCCCACCGTATAGTCTCATCCAGCCGTGACTGGAACGATAGTTACAATATCATGGCATTTACACTAGCTGAACTATATTTGACATTGCGTAGTGATGTTATTTGAGTTATAGAGCTCAACTGCAAATATGTTCTCCACATTCAATTCACACAATTTATTTGTGCGCTGATTCATAAGGCCAGACATTGTTTTGGGGATTTCAGAAAGTCTCATCTTCGTGAAAGGAAAGTTTACTTTGAAGACTTACTCTAAAGACTTACTCTAAAAACTCCGATATGTGCCTCTGTTATCTGTGGGCTCAGGTCTCTACAAAACCGTGCACTAAATCCTGAACAATTAATCCTAAATCCTGAACAGATTTTTTTTCTCTCACTCTTTCACTTTAGATAGCAGGCCTCATCTAACACAGATAAGAAACTCATTTTCAACTTGACAAAACTTGCTTCTGCTGTGGGACTGCAGTGTGTGTGTGTGTGTGTGTGTGTGTGTGTGTGTGTGTGTGTGTGTGTGTGGCCCCAGAAGCAGGCATTACTAAGTTGTTTTAATTTCATTTCAAAGAAAGTTTGTTTCAAATCAGATCACCATCTGCTGGGTTTCACAGACAACGACCTCCCTTCAGGCAAACTTAGAGAGAAATCTAAACTAATCAAGGAATCAGTATGTCTTTATCTCCTGTAACATGGTTATAGGATCCATCAACAGAAACAAATCTAAGTGTTTTATGTGTTTCACAAGAAATGAATAAAATGAGACAAGCACTCTTTTTGCTTCTTCATTGTAAATCAAATCCCTAATGGAGGGGGACACAAGTTTTCTTTGTATCCAAAACTTTTGAAGTGACTGAACTTTTCTTTTTAACAAAAGGGAAAGTTTTTCAAAACTTACACTGATTGCTTTAGGCAGGCAGCCAAAAGAACTCAATAGAGTTCGGTTTTGAAAGCTCTTTGGAAAGTTTGAGATGTATGTAAGACCCGCATGCAGAACGGATCCAGTAGGATGGTTAGACAGTAAGATCACTTTCTCATAGCTGCACTGAAACACAACACACACACATGCAAGTGTATACATACTCAAACACACACACACACACACACACACACACACACACACACTCACACGCAAAGGTACACATGCACACACACACACACACACACACACACATTTACTCGTTTCTCATTACTCCTGTAAATTACGTTTACAAGTGTGAATGTGATTACATTAAAATGGGAAAAGGGGTTTAGAATTAAGAACTGGAAGTGAGAGATGTCCACATGAGTTCCTGAGACTGCCCTGGGATACCTGCAACCTGCTTCTGGAGTAATAGTTAATTTACTCTGAAGACATTAAGGTTTGAGAATGAAATATTCTCATAATTATTGCTGCATGAGTGTTCGTGTGTATGTGTGTGTGTGTGTGAGTGGGAGAGAGTGTTGCAGAATGAAAGAAGGGTGTGTGTGCATACATGTGTGCGTGTGAGAGAGAGGGAGAGAGAGAGAGAGAGAGAGAGAGAGAGCCTCTATATTTGGAATGCCTCTTTCTGTGTTTATATGTAAATTGTGTATATGTGTGCATACACTTAATGCCTAACCTCTTGTCAGTTTGATTCCGTTCAGAACGGCAGGGGCGGCCTGAAGTGAGAGCGGCTTCCTGTAAACGCTCCGTCGCAGCAGGCTCCTGTCACTCAAAGCGTCTGCCTTCTGGAAACTCCGCTCTCCCACCCCATCCTCCTCCATACCCTGACACTGCTGCCCTACTCATGCTGGGCCCGCCAGCTGTCAACAAGCAGCAATGTCAATATCACACTCAGCCGAGGGACAGCACAGATTTTTCTGTGCGCGCGCGCCACAGATGAGCCAGGGCGAACATTTTCCGAACGTTCTATAGAAACTCATCCGTTGGAAACATTGGATTTTTTTTTTCGACGTTGCGCCATACCGCTCAAACCGGGGTTCGACGTTTGCTCGACGAACTCAGATGGGGTTCTTATTATGATGAGGGAGTTTTTATTTAGGCTGCGCTGGAAGTAAAACAGAATGTCGGAATTCACTTATGCAGCGCACTGCAGGATCATCTGCGCACCCTAGCAGCGCGTCGATCTCGGCTTTCCACGATCGCGAGAACCACGGCGTCAGGGCGGGTCCCAGAAGGCAGAATGATAAATACACAAGTGAGGGCCACTGAAGATGGGGGGGGGGGGGTTGCATGACAGCTGAGCGTGACAGGCTGCAATAAAGTTTGACCTGAAGGCCATCTGAATTCGTGTGTGATTATTCTAATTGTATAATGACTTATAGGACAACATGGTCATACATTTTCTGTGTTTCTCCTGCAGACAAATGACGGCGTTTGTCGGCAGCAGGTCCCTGTCCGTGTTGTTCAGTTATTTCTTTGTCCTTGCCCCTAAACGGCAGGAATTTCACGTGGTGCGTGGCGGCGTTCTCCGGTCTGGTTTCACGGCTGAATGATTAATGAGGTGCACTTTGCGTTTGGCTTTTCAATTACAGGCCAGCATTAATGAACTGTTTGTTTTTGTTTGCTCTCCTCTGTGACTGTGCTTTAGACACCAATTATCTCCCCTTTGTTCTCAGAGGAGCACCAAAAGACTGGAGCAGAGAAATGGCAGCCTAGGAGTGTCATAACTAAAAGAAAAAGAAAAAAAAGAAAGGGCGCGCTAACAATTTCAAGTCACTTGCCAATGCTTTTTTTTTTTTTTTTGGAGTTGAAGCTTCTAAGAATATTTCTGAATTGGAATATTCTATTGGCGAGATTCTACGTGTTCCTTTATGACGTCATCAGCTTCTTTCAGTTGACTCCGCTTGGTGTTAGTCATGCTGAGAACGCCTCTGGTGACAGAATCTGCACTCATTCTCATTCTCTCATCTTCCGTGAGGGTTTTTTTTTTTTTTTTTTTGGAAAGAACTGCGCAGTTCTCACGCTGCAGGGCATGGATTTAAGCTGAGGTACTGGGAATAGTGAAGTTTTGTTTCGGGATCAAAGCAAATGCCTGCTGCTGTACGTGTAAACCCATTGTGACCATGAACCCCATAACGTAAAAAAAAAAAATAGGGATGTGATAGAGACCCTTCTCTTGAGATCTCCTTGAATTTGTGTTTATTTTCCCCTATTATTTGGTCCTTTGCTTCCAGCAGCTTTGTATTTCCCATCAGAGATTTATGCTAGAGAGTTGCCCAGTAACATATTCTCTGAGACGTCTGTCATAAAAAAAAAACCCCCCAAAAAAACCTGTTCTACATTTTACGTCTGTCTAAAGGAGTGAACTACTACTGCACATATATAGCTAATCACTGCACTGTCAACCAATGTCAGACTCTCGGAAATGCATATTTCCTGCCTGCTTTCTCCGCCAGAGTGCACAGGCCATATTGGTGCACTAATAGGAAACAACTGTTAAGAAAAAAAGAAAAAAATCTTCTCCCCGTTATTTTAGGCCTGTCGACTGGTGGCAAAAGACTTGATGTCAAATTACACACGGATGCTGCTGTTCAAATGCTGTTTCCTGTGTTCAAAAAGTAGGAAACGAAGAACAGACACAGTCGCAGAGCACAAATCAATTTGCTTCCCCCAGAGCCGCACAAACAGCCTTCCCTCTCTAAACAAGGTTATCACCCTTACACAGAAACCACATCCACTGGCTCCTGATTGGACGTCATTCGCCATGTGTCTGCATTGGCTTCACACTAAAAGAAAATGTCTTGAAACATATTATAGGATAAAAACAAAAAAGATTGCAGCCTGCCAGCTTTTGTTTTTCTTAGTCGAACAGCATGCAAAATTCCTTTTATTGTTGCAAAATCAGATAAGGAGTGGAAGCAGAAACATGAACTCTGATCTTCCCCATCTCCTTTTGTCTCTCTCTCTCTCTCTCTCTCTCTCTCTCTCCTTTTGAAATGTTCTTTTAAGTATCCACTCCTTTCTGGTGTGTACATTGTATCTGGAACACAAAACCCCATGACGGTCATTAGGACTTGCGCCTTTTTTTGGTTGTTGTTTTAGTTTTAGTTTTCCTCTGGACACGGCTATTTCCCTCATTTCCAGTCAAGTCGTTGCTTGATGACTTATCTCATCGTCCGGTCAGTCTCTCCCGACCTGCGTTCCACCTAATTAATCTCCCTTCAAGTTGAATGTCACAACAACTTGCTATCCTTGATTCTTTTCTTGATTAAGACCGCGACTTGATATGAAAATCATACTTAGGAAGGCTTTCTTTTTGGTGCTGAGGTGTAGAAGTCTGATGTTGTGCCACACTTTCATGCTAAGCGCAGATCTGGACGACAGAACAGAGCTCCATATGCCTTTGCAGCTGTACTGAAGGCTCTCCCTTTGTAGTTGATGCCAAGAGTGAATAAAAAAAAAAAGTGAGACTTGGATCTATTTACTCCAGACCACAAGACTGCAAAGCTTCACCTAAAATGCACAAGAGATGGGGGAAAAAAAGGCACGGAGTGAAAATATTGACGCCTCCAAAAGCTCGTTCACACACGTAGTAGGACACCGCAAGAACTGTGTGTGTGTGTGTGTGTGTGTGTTTTAAACCTTTTGCTGTAGTGTTTATTGTTGACCTGAAAGAAGAGCCTTGGAGACACCTCTCCTAGCCAACAAAATAGAATCAATGAGAGCTCTCTGTTTCTGTCTGTCTCTCTCTGTGGAAGTGTGAACAGTTAACTTAACTGCCAGATGTGTGGTTTCTATTCCCAGGAGTCAAGATAACAGTTTGATAACTCTTCTCCTTACAAATTGCTCTATCTTTCTTAAAGTGATGGCAAATCTTAAAGCTCCCTCAAATAATAAAGACCGGTAACGGTAACAGGTAATGAAAGACTTTTCACTATTTCAGTATCTGTACATTAAGGGATAATGCGGCAGTTGGCTTGCATTCCCTTTGGATGTGATGATTTGGATGTTCATAGTTACATTGCCGAGCCATTTGCACCAACACAATTCCACCTGAAAACATTTAGATCTGTGTTATCTTTCATATACTTTGCTTTTTAAAACGAGGTCATAGTTTCAGAGTTTGAAACGATCCACTGTTTAATTTCAGATGTGTGTTTTGTAAAGGTGTAAGAAAATGAAATGGTATAATTAACATTTCACTACATCAGACTTGCCCCACCCATGTCCACACACGTTTTTAAGGTTAGCAGAAACATATTCGCGTGCAACATTTAAAGTGTTAGGACAAAAAAAAGAAGAAAAAAAAAAGAAAACGCTCGAGTTGTTTGACAGTTACGATTTATGTTCTGGGAGGTTTTGTTTCAACAAAGCAACCGACGGGAGTCACTAAATGAAATGATTAATACGACTGTGAAATTTTCCTCTGCTGACAGTTGCAAATTTTCTGTCATTCAAGCTAATCTGAATTCCGTAGGTCAGTAAAACTGAAAAGGTTTACAGTTGTATTCCTTCCCTGCCAAATCAGTATTACGGAGAAGCCGATTTGAAAACGATCCAAATCAAAGATTTGTGATATGCTCTCGACCACTAGGTGTCACTGTTGCTCCCTCGACCTGTCCGTTGCTGTCCAATGTGCTGAAATTGTCCATATGTACGCAGAAGTAAAAATAAGGCAAATAACCTATATTATCTGGGCCAACAAGTTTAATTTACACGAAGGTAAATAACCCAATAGAAACATTAATCATATTTAGAAATATAAAATAGTGATATAATTTCTGACGTTTCACTTGTGATCGGTGCATGTTATTAATAACGATAGATTTTATTTTCCATTTAATGCCAAATGTTTAACTCGTTTTTCAATTAGATGCATACATCTAAGACATGCTTCAAGTGTTACGAACAGTAGATGGCGCTATCTAAGTAATGAAATGAATGCCCGAGGAGGCACGCGGTATAAGGGCAATTTCCCAGCGCTCCATAACCCAGTCAAGGCACACGCGGTTTAGCAGAAGCTCAGAGACGTTCTCATTCCTAACAAACTGGACGTTTGATGCTAGGCATTCCAGAGTTCTGTTCAACTACAGGCAAAAGGCAGCTTTTTAGACTGTGCGATATTATTGCTAACATCAGAGTATTGGAACAATTCATTTGTTGTTCATAAAATTTTCCGAACGATTTTTATTTTTTTGTTGTTGTTGGGGGGTCCTTGAAGATACAAGGAATCGCTTTCAGTACAGACGAATGCACTGGCATAATAACATAACAAGTTTTTCTAAAGCATTAAGAGTTTATAAATGTGATATTTTGGAGACCAGTGACAGTCTGAAATATTTTTTTGGACGGATGAAATCAAAGTCATCTCAGGAGACTCTCTCTTAGAATACAGAGGGAGTGAAGCGGGATTTTGTGGAACTGATGGATACAAAATTGTACCCGTTTTCTGATATCACGCTGGAATATTACCGTTGCTTTGTCATCAGTTGAAGACTAAAACGCTTCGAGGTCTGGGATCTGAGGTGCAATATGTCGGGGCGCGTTTGTTTGGTTTCGTGTTTTGGTGTAGGATTACTGTGAACACAGACGGTAAAATAATGGTCAGAAGATGCCTAGTGACGTTCAAACCGTTCAGGTGAGGAGAATAGGACCTTAACCACAGTTGTACAGTTTATCCATGGAAAAGAAAATCAATTGAGAGAACTTGAAACTTCAACACAGCGATATGTGGACTGTTATACCAGTAGACAGGGATTTTCTTTTTTCTTTTTTTTTTTTTTTTAGTATATTACAATACTCATTAAAGGGTGCTGTACCCAAACGCGTAGTTCGGGAAGTGTGTTTGTGGAATATGATTCATTATTCAATAGATGTTTTAGTATATTATGCCACCCTATAATCTCACAGCCAAAATAAATTTGGATTTGCATATTTAGGCAGTAACCTGTGCTTCCCCATTCTCCCACAGAGAAATGATAAAATGTAGGCTACAACAATCGAACTAAACTCCTCATTGTTTGTAAAAAAGGCTGTTGTCCAACAATAATCATAAACTTTGTGTATATAGACACAAACCTTTAATCACTACAACTGTGTTTCCACCAGTTTGAGAGGGCGTAGGCGACACAAAAAGAATCTTTTAGTTCTTTTAGAGAGTAAACGGAGCATTTAAGTGGCGAAAGACCAGAGTAAGACGAACACTTAAGTGTTTTTGTACAAACTCTCGCCTACTCAAAATTTCTGTATTTGTCTTTTTAAGTTCCATGTATTCTGATATCGATTTTCAACGGTGTGTCTTCTTCTCTGTGCGCTCTTACTCCTTTTTATCACGGTCTGCTGACCGCGACTGTCCCTTGGGAAGAACTGGAGTTGTGCTGAAGAGGCACGACCTTACGTGCTTCGTTTGTTTTACCGGTAGCTTGAGAATGAGCACGTAAATAGAAAGAAACTACTGGACGGTAAAGTTGTGGAGTGGTTACTTATTTCTAAAACGTGAAAACGCATTTCGCTCTGACCTTAAATGTGACACTTAGATTTGAGCATTCATTGAAATCTTTAAACTGTGGAAATAGTTTTAGACTCTTGAGCATTTAGAATGTTTTCACTTTAACGACACGTATAGGCCTTTATTTCCTGGACAGACATTCTGTGATGCCCCTTATTGCCTTGATTTGAGATCACTGTCGTTCAGTGTCAAAATTCATAGAAAACATCCACGTGCCGCACAACTATCATTAATCCAAGAGAAATCTGATAACCACGAGTAAAGCCAATTAGAAGATATCTTATCTTTCCCCCTGAGCCAATTAGAAGACCAGAGCATTTATTTCAAACCCTTTAATTAAAAACAAGCCAACCGAACCCTACTATCTTTTCAAATCTTTTCAAAGCCTTTGAAGACTGATAAACCTTAAATGTGTGTGAATTACAGATAATCAGGGAATTGCCCTCCAAACTTTTTTTAGTTGGTGTATGACTGCCCTCGTTAACTCTCTGTCAGACCAAGTCCATACGACTCTTAGCGATGCTTATTTGAGTCACTTGTTTGCTAAGAATGTAAACATACTATAAATTTGATTTGGTCGATTCAGTCCTTTAATATTCCGACCGACCTCATCAATTTATGTATTTTTTTCCCTCCCCACAATACCCCATAGTTAAGACTCAAGAATTAGTTGTTTTCCTGACAGAGCAGATGGTTAGTAGTAAAGGATAATCTCAGCTGTGTGTTTGATTCAGCATCGGAGGATTATGAGAAGTTGAAAGGACCAGAGGAAAGCTGATTCCCCAGACAATCATTGAATTATGAAACAGAGAAGCAGATGGTGGATAAAAAAAAAAAAAGTAATTCTTGGGTACCACGTCCACATTTGTTCTCACACATTTGATTTTGTTTCATCTAGATGAAAAACCTTTGGAATGCTTGTCTCTGTTCTTTCAGTCAATATATTCCATTCATACCAGCGAAAAAAATAAAGGCTCAAAAAAAAAAAAGGACATCTGGAGATTGCGTGAACCTTGCCCTTGGTGTTGTGCAGAGAGATGGACAAAAGTGTGTGTGGGAGGTAGTGATGAGGTCATTAGATCACTACTTTTCACACTGCATACACCGTGCATATGCAGAATGCATTTGCTTCTCACATTGCGTGCCTGTTCGAAGATCTCACAAGTTCTTACAAACAGTGTAACTATAGCAACTTTAAGCTGAGTATCTTCTATGGTCTTTGTTTCGCCTGTTCTCTCTCTAGCTTTAGCTTGCGCTGCACTCTTACTTTATCTCACCTCTCCCTCTTTCTTCTCTCTCCCTCTTTCTGTCTCTTATCAAACGCTCTCTTTCTCCTTTCCTTCACATCTCCTTTCCACCACTCCCCCTTTTTTTCCCTCTTCTTTTCCTCCAGGATCTTTGTGGTGGGGATCGGTTTCTTCAGCCTCTGCTTTCTAATGACTTCCCTGGGTGGCCAATTCTCGGCCAAACGTCTTGGGGACTCACCCTTCACCATCAGGACAGAAGGTAGATCAACAGCCCCCCCCCCCCCCCCCCCCCCCCCCGCCAAAAAAAAAAAAAAGAAAAAAAAACATTCAGGGAGCAGCAGGCTTCTCTGGATTTCTCATGTTTAGCCGAACAGTATACAAGGACAAAAGCTGTGTTAGGCTGATCCTGTGGTTGAATCCTGCGTTTTCATTTGAATTAACCCCTACAAAGTTAAAGCATCAACTATCAAACCATTAACACCTTGAGAGTAAAAAGTAAAAATAGATCTGGTTTGACTCTGTATGGAGTTAATTTTGAATAGGAGTGAAAACTGATGATTTGACTGCGTATGAAATGATTCCGGGTCACTGCGGGCAGATAGACAGGACTTGCCTGCCAGGCTTTGCCCCTCATTAAGGCTGGAGAGTTGTCCACGGCTGAACAGAGCTTGGACGACCCCCCTGCCGTGTGCTAAGGTCTGGAACTGGAGGCTGGGAAGCAGTCTCTCTCCCTCTGTGGGCTTGTTAATGGGGAATGGCTCTCTCTTGGTTCAGGGAGAAAATACCCAAAACTGACTACAGTTTAAGATCACAGTTTGAGTTGGAATGACTTTTTTAAGGGCTGTGTTTTATGATTCAGGGAACTGAATTAGATCTTCCACAAAGATGTTTGGCAGTAGTCCAGCTCTACTAAGCACTACATATCGCTGTAATTGTAATTTTTTGTAATATATTTCATTGTAAATCTGTTAGGGATTCCTGGATATTAAATTATTATTTAGTTTAGAGATGACCTAGACTGCATTGAGATGTATGGCACTGTTATGGTACAAACATCTGAGATTTCTTAAATCCATATATGATATCAAGTAGTTACAAGGTAATATTTTTTTGTGGTCCAAATAGAGGCTAGTACTTACAGATGTCATTTTAAGCCACTGCATGGTGATAAATGTGTACTATGGCCATAAAGGTACGTCATATGACCTCTTGGGCAGTGCAATTTCTCACAGGAGAAATCTCATTATCGGATTGGCCACTGGAGATGTCACCTTTCATGCTAGAGGAAGAATGACCATGAATTTTTTCACCCCCCTAGAATCATAGGGTGTGAACTCAGGGATCTCAAATTCACAAGAACAATTGTTTGTCTAAGCGAATGATCCAAAACGAGATGGAAAGAAAAAAAATATCAGGACGTATTTTGTTAAGCAGTGTTTGGTATTACTGGATATATTTTACGTGCATGGGTATCATTTCATTGAGTGAGTCTATTGAGATAGTGTTTGTGTTTTCAAGTGTCTCTTTGAATTCTGCTGGGGAGAGCATACAAGTGGATCATGTAGGTCTTATGTGTGTCTAGGTGTGTGCGCGCGCGTGTGTGTTAACATGTGTGTGTTCACTTGATTAATTAACCACTCATGCATTGCACTTTGAGGAGGCATCTGGACTGAGCTCATTAAGTACTGCAGAGTGTTCATCTTCAGAAGATCCCAATAGACTTCTCTTCTCCTCATCTACTCCTCTTCTTTTTTCTTCTTCCTCTTTCTCCCTCTCTCTCTTCCTCTTTGCGTGTGTGTGTGTGTGTGTGCATGTGTCAGTGGGTGGGATAGGTACAGTACGTGTGATTCTTTGATAAATTGGCAAGAGCAGTATGTTTAATGGAGCATCAGCAGAAACAGGGAAGTAGAATGTGACTGAAAATCCAGACAGAGGACCTCTTCCATCTGTTCGTTTGTAACTAACATGTCTACTGAAGTAAAGCTTTCAGAAAAGTCTCATACAACATTCATTTCAAATGCACAAACCGCTCAACTCTAATGAGAGCTTGATTTTCCTTCAGAATTTGCTTTCATAATGGTGTTGATGTTACGTACTGAAAGATGACAGGTCTCTTTGTGTCTCTGTAGTTTTTTGTTGTGGAGTCATACACAGTGGACCATATATTCATTTTCACTCAGTTTCCATACTTTATATCGTATTACATACAGTATATTACACTGCCAACTGGCTAGCCAACCTTAAATTTTGATTTTTATATTGATTGTACTGTCCAAGTGTGGCTATTTTATTAAAATGCTGGATTTTTTTTTGCTCATACCCATTACACAATATATGACATATATAAAGATAATGTCACACAGGTCTGTATTAACCTCAGTCTTGAAATTATAGGTGATATGGTTTGTAGGCGTAGCTAAATTATGTACCTGTGTCTTCTGACATTTTTGATTGGCAGACACATTAACCTGACCATGCTCTTATTAGTCAGTGCACATTAATGGAAATGGCAAATTACATATGTGTGTGTGTGTGTGTGTGTGCGCCTGTGTGTGCATGTGTGTGCTCACAGGCTCAGATAAAATAGTACTGTTATTTAGAATGTTCATATACGTCTGTGTTGCAATGAAAATGATCAGTTTCTAGGTTTGATGTTTTTACAGACAATCAAACATTTTTACGGATTTATGAACAGTTTCAGTTTTTAGTTTGTTCGTTTTTTACCGAGTGTCTATGAATCTGCGGACGATTGGCAACTCTGATTGCGCTGTATATAAAGCAATCTCAATCTGTCACTTCACAAGTAAACAAAAACAATGCTTATACTGTACATCATTACACATGTCAAAAATGAAAGATAGAAATGCCTTGAAGGGAGAGATTGTGACAGAGAACGACAGAGAGATTTCAATAAATACTGGAGAGAGAGAGAAAGAGAGAGCGAGCGAGCTTGTTTTTCAGTTTCTCTACAGAGAGATGATCAAAGACTTCCCCCCTGACGAAATGCTCTTCACCCTGCAGTTTATACTGGTAATAGGCCACAGTCCTGACACTCTATAGAATTATGCCTCAACCAAAAGACGTATTTGCACAGTTTAAGCGCTGGCTTACCGCTTCGCTGGCTCCCTTGCGGTCCACAGTAAGCATAAGGGGGTCTTTTCTTCTTTTTTTCCTGCTGCCGTAGCAGCTCCATTTACACACGGTCTCAGAATCCCCAGTAGACTTCATAATCATCATTCCCATTTTAACTAAAGACTCCATAGAGGAGCATGCAGCACTCAACCAGCTTGTGGTGTTCTGGTGCTATTGATTTTCTTAAGAGCGAAGCTGCAGCATTGTGACAATAAGGGTTAATGTGCCCAGTGCTGAGGTGACAAATGGTAAATATAGATTTCATCAGTATTTTATCAGCTGTCATAGTCCGTAACCTACACAGGGACATCAGGAGAGGTGACAGGGTGACAGTGTAATTTCCTCATGAAATTCTTGGGGTAGCTTTATGCTTACGTAGAGAGAGTAGGTGGTAGGATGTGTCTAATGAAGTGCTCAGTTATGCAGCGTGCACAGAGCAGGGGAAAAAAAAAAAAAAGTCTGATGTCACGCAAAAATGCATCAGGAAGGAACGATGAGGGATTTGCCTTCATTTCGTGAACCGTCACGTAATGGGAATCCTGAGTGAGGGAGGGGAAAAAAACCAAAAACAAACCAAAACAAAACAGCAAACAAACATCAGGTTGTACTTGTCTGTACAATGAATATAGTAACAGAGCACAATCATATTTCTGCCCTGTCAGCTTCTGGCAGCATGCCTGAGGGCAAATCCTACTTCATGTAAAATTCAACATGTTTATTTTTGAGTGTGCATTACAATACAGAGTGATGCCTATTGGAGAAAGCCATTTTAAAAAATGATCACATCAATGGCCGTTTAACATGTATTTAAAAACAGGGTTCTTATCCTTATCCCGTATTTAATATTTAAGTACATGATAAGTATATTATTATGTAGGGCAAGGGTGCATATTATGCTGAAAATTTTTTTATCAGTAATCACATTTTGGGGGTAAAAAAAGAAAGAAATTTTAATAAGTACCTTCACAGTAATGACATGCAGTATTACTGAGAATTGAGAGATACCTAATGTAAAGTTTGGATGGGTACTGCTTTCCAAAATTGCTCATTTATCTGAACAGTATGTTTGTGTGGAATTGATGGACGCACGAGGCCCCAAATATTTTAATGGTTTTTTTTTTTGCTAATGAATTGTTTTTGTCCCTGTTTTTAATTTCACAATAGATTGACACACATCTCAAGGGCCTTTAGTCTCATAGAATAAAATGGATTTTACTCATTTATAGATACACGCGTTATCTATTTGTGCCTTAAACCAGTTTAAACGTTTTCCATTTAAATAAAAACAGTTATATCATCAAAACAATACTTCTGTTTTTCATATTCTGCTCACAGCTTGAAAATCTTTATTCCCCTTCTCTGTTGGAGTTCACTCAGTCATGAAATTTAATGTGTTTCTTAGTATTAATGAGAATAAGGTTCCTTTGTAAACACAGGGACATTTCTGAAAAAAAAAACCTCTTGCCTATTGCACTATTAGCAAATAATTTCTCTTCCCAGAAGAAGCAGTCTTTTTGGGGGGTTTGTGTTCTGTGCATACACAGACATTTTGTTCCGGCCATCTCAATAAGCCTATAGCCGCGCATCGCGAAAGGCTTTTTGTCCGTCGCTGCACTAGCTCATCATGTCTGCAGTAAGCCTAATGCTTTGAGCTGAGATATCACATTCACGAGGAAAATATGGAGCTGACAGCAGACTTTCCTTAATATTGTTTTCAGACTAAAGAACGTTTAAAATAAGTAAATAAATAAATAACTCCGTGCGACAGCAAGAGCGCATTGCGTCAGTCCGTTGGAAGAGAAAAACAAGAACAACAAGAACAACAACAACAGCAACAACAACAACAACAACAACAATGAAAACAAAAAAAGCAGACCGTTTGGCTGTTGTGCCTCAATCCTGATAATGCTCTGAGCTTATGGAGCAAAACTCCCATTAAACCGAGGGGCGGGGGGGGGGGGGGGGGGGGGGGTGGGGTGGGTTACACTCCCCTCAGTGTGATATACTTAACAAATGCTTGGAGCAAGACTTAATAATTGGGGTGCCAAGCCGTTTGACCTTGCTCTTTTTGTGAGCGCGTCTGCTAAGGGGGGCCTTGGAGCCTCTGGTCGAGCCCTCTATTGTTCTAGGGCGACTCTAGCGATCGTCAGGAGAAAGCAGGATTCATTTCGCGTTCAAGAAAATGAACAGGGTGAAAGAACGAAGCATTTGACCGTGGTCTCCTTATTCTGAAGGAGCAACACCAACAAAAGGAGATCAACCTTTTTATTCCTAGCACTCATGGCATCCTTCCCCTAAACTGAGCGTAACCGCAGTCTCCTCATTTACCGTACAGTTATGAAAATTACACAATTGTCCCCGAAGCGTAGTCTGCAGCAGAGTCGAAAAGGCTGCTCTCTCATTGCTTTTGATCTAATGTGGCTATTTTTGGTGCAGCGAGGGCCGGGAGGAAGTCAGGAAATGACATGGCATCCCCGTAGGGCAACATGGTGAGAAACAGGAGCAGCAGGCAAACTCCTCAAAGATCTCACTCTGAACCTTGTACCTCTATTTCAAAAGGCTCCCTTCTCCTCTTCCTTCTCCTCCTCCTCCTCCCCCTCCTCCTCAGTGCTCTTATCATTCAAACCTCAAATCTCTGTGCTCCTTATTCTCGAGGAGGTTGTATGGTCATATGTTTAAATTGGAGTTAAAAGAATATGAAAATCAGAATGTGTGTGTGTGTGTATGTGTGTGTGTTCGGGCCTATTTTGTGTCCTTAGGCGAGAGGAGAGTTGATGACACAGAATCTCTCAGTTGGTGGCTGTTCAGTTTACCTGCAGTTTCCTTTTGAATCTTTTATCATTGTGAATAAAACGGGAATAGAAGAGCTTGGGTGACAGGTAAAGACGCAAGAAGCAAAGGAAAGAAACTAAACAAACAAACAAAAAATAATCCCACGAGGCCAACGGTTGTCAAAAGAGGAAAGGAATCGGGAGACTATATTCTCCAAGGAGTAAGACAGGTTGGTTTCTGCAGGTTAGGCTGTGATGAAGAGAATTCAAAGCTTTGCTTTGACAGTGAAAACTGACTGACATTATGTGATACTATTTGGATAGGCAAAGACAGGTTTAGATAGGGTGACCCAACTATGGGGAATTGCAGAAATGGTTCCTCTCAGATGATATGCATTCATTTGTTTATTTATTTATTCTTTGAACTGTTTCAAATATACCTAAACAGGAACACACAAGATGTTCTGCAATGGTACCTTCAAAAGCATTTTCCATTCATCTCAGAGTAGGAAACTTCAACCTTAAGCATTTTGAAAGGGCAGGTAGCAATCACAGACACTACTCGAAATTTAAAAACATAATTATAAGAATAAAACCATTTTTATCCAAAATAAAAATACATATCACATAGCATACTGTGGTAATGGTCAAAGATTTTTCTGTACTTGCAGTGTGTGTGAAGATCCGATCACCTAAGGGCGCCTTTGGAGGTTTAGAGAGTTTGATTAGTGTAGTTTGCTGCTCTGTTTTAGAGTGTAAGTAAAACCAAAACTTTTCATTTTGATTCTTAGTATCTGACGTCATGGTATTCATTTCAGTGCAGCTAAAGAGCCTGGTATTCTTGGTTCTTAGACATAAGGGCCTCCAGAAATAATGAAAGACTATTAGTCTTTCAACACCTTCACTGATGATGCTTTCTGATATGTAAGCTTTAACAGACATAAGGCTGTCTTTAGTGTAATATGTTGGTCTGTAATCATTTCATTGCATTATTTGTTCTCTAATGCTTCAGACAAGTCAGTATTGAGTAAGGCAGGATATTAGAATGTCTTTAAGTCTTGACCTAGACAGACCATCGTCAAGAAATCATTTCAAAATTACATCTTAAGAGAACTTTACGTTTGAGTTTGGAAAAAGTGGGCCAGTCAAACTGTCTAAAAGTCTGAGACATTGCTCTTAAATATCACTGAAAAATTCCCTCTTCATTTTACCAGCAGTTGGTCATTGTACCTCACTCCGTTTTGATTATGGTATTACCTGTAAGGACTATGCCATTGATTTTGTCTTGTCTGTAAGGATAAATATGGCTACGATTCCCTCTTTGGTGTTGTGATTTCAGATTTTACTTATCCTGCAAATATTTTTGTAATAGCTTTTAAGCGTCTATGTTGAAAGGACGTGAACAGAGGGAACTAGGGCAAACGTGGTTTGGTAAAATCTCACTATTCTTTTGCTTTTAAAGTGTCACAATAACAACCTGCCTTGTACAAACACTCATATCAGAATCCAAAAGTTCCATAATTGAGTCAGAGAGGAAACACAAACTTGAGTTCAATTCCAATATAATATTCAAAATGTTCAAACTATTTCATGAGCGTTTTGTATATTATTCTGTCAGCCATCACACAGTGTTCAATAGCTCAAGTTTTCAACAAAGGAGCATTTCCAACATACTTCCTCAAGTTTAATGCACAAATTGAGAGGGGACACTTTATGTTAGGTTTATGATTGGCTCTCCAAGGTTGTCTGTTGCTCCCAGTGAAATAAATATTCTTTTTCAGTAGACCTGGTAATAACGTTTAGCCTTTTTTGGTCTCCACTCAAAAAGCCTTGAGTTACCAGCCTTGAAAGTTTGCATGTATTTATCTGCCTCTTTGTGTGTTTTGGAATCCCGCAGTCATCTCATTTGAATTCAGAGGCCTTATCTAAAGGAAAGAGTTCAGTGCTAATAATGAAAAAGGGAGGAGTTTGGGTTCTGTATCAGGGATTTGATAACTGATGAAACTCTCTGCTCTTGTGCTAAATCAAAAAGGCTCAAAATGTGGTTAATTACTCCATAAGATCACAGAGATGTCAAAAGATTAGTTTAGAATGTGACCGCATAATTCAGTTTCAGTATGATTCAGTGAAAGCGCACTGTACTGCTCTCTGATGTATGTCATCTGTAGATTAGTCCATTTTTAACCTATTATTGTCAAGCTTTCAAACACCCCATGTGTTTAACCTCTGTTAGCACAAGAGGGGCATTTGAAGGTACTCTACATGTCTGCTCTGGAATGTATTAAATGCTTTGGAATGTAATTATGTTTATTAGTTATGTTATTAATTTTTAACCCAATCTTTTGTTAAAAACACGTGGAGTTCAGGGCCAGTGTGTATGCGTGTTATCGTAGCCCACTCATTCTCCTTACTATACACACATACTCACATTATATCACAAAGCCAAGGGATTGTGGCATCTGTAACATCAATCTAGTGTGGATCGATACAACAGAAAGCTACTTTCTGGGTTTTTTTGGGGTTTTTTTTGCTTTCAGTTTTTTCCTCTCTTTTTTTTCCTACTGTTGTTTGATATCCACATTTGCATATCAGCACTATTCAAATATCAGTGCTTTATCCTCAGTCATGTGCTGGGAGATTTTGTAGTTGACTTGTCAACTACAAAGCGTACTTTCGTTGGGCAGATCCATTTTGAGTTTTTTTTTTTTTTTTTTAGCTGTGAAAGTTGGTCAGAGCAACACACTGCTTTTTTTCCCCCCAATACACACTTGAGATGTTTAATCCCTATATCGTTCAGCGTGCCTCTCAGGAACCCAATCCAAGGGGGTTAGTCATCGTCTCATCTCTGTCTCATCGCGGTCTCATGATGTGAGTCGGTGATTGGCAGTTTGGCTGAATGTCACCTGTCATTGTAAGCTCTGTCATTGCGTGGCCTTGGAAAGGATTAGCGATTAGCACCGGTACGGCTCAGGCACCAGAGGGGACGAGGACTCAGTGACACAGGACGACTGAGTTAGAGGAAAACACACTTTATTAGAATCTCACAAACACAGGCACATACCCACACACCTAACACCCACATTCGACCTCCCTCCCTTAGCTAACAAAACACATTAAACCCTTATTGGTGGACTCATTCTAGATCATTCCGGTTCTCCTCAAGGCACCAACAGTTGCTCCTCCATAAATAGTCCCAGTTCTAGTCTGTAAATATTTTAACAGGAATAACACTGTGGGGAAGGTAAGTAAACAAGCCATTTCTGCACCAAATCAGTCCTTAGAGAATTACAACTGAGGATAGGGGACTGTTACATTTTTCCCTATCATCATAGAAAGTGATAAAACGTAATTACAATGTTCGGTCTTAAGGAACTGCAAGCAGTTAAAAGAGAATGAACCTACATGTGTACACACACACACACACACACACACACAGTTGCCAGCATCAACTAGTGGAAACTAAAATGAAACCTCACATGGGTTGGAGCCCGAGCTTAAATTTTAGGGAGAGACTGAGGTGCTTAGCAGATACGCTTAATCAACTTATTTATCCTTCAGAAAGGAGTGCTTGGTAAGTTTACTTTTCCCATATGATTGAATCTCTTCTTTTTGCAGTGTAATGATAGATTACATCGATAACTTATGACGCTCCATTAGTTGTGCTTGTCTAACACTTAGGAAACCCCTCGGGGTAGTTGTCTCACGATTGTTTTATCTGTAAAGATGCAGAAATAAAGCAAGTAAATGTGAAATATTACAGACATGCCTCTTTCATATCATATATATATATATATATAGAGAGAGAGAGAGAGAGAGAGAGAGAGATAGACATGTAGCTTCTTCTTACCTTTGATATCTATATAAGATAACTATAAACTCAAATTACATTTTTTTTCATCTGTTAAATGGACTTTACCTGGCATATTGCTGACTGACAGAGGGACACCTGTTCAAGTCACTGAGTCACTGTGACACACATACACACGCACGCGCACACACAAATATTTCCCACTGCTCAACGGTGCAATCACTTCATTGCATCTTGGTCCTTATAAATAAGAGAATGAATGAATGTGCCAGAGCAATGAAGTGTGCCATCAGGCAGAATGCGCAGAGCTTTGCCAAAGCTTTTAGCAGAAGCTAAGGGTGGCAGATGCTAATATATCTGCCCGGGGGTGAATAATTCAGACACAACCAGACGCACGACGGGAGGGAGGAAAGACACAGTGGCCATTAAGTAAGAGAGGTTGTGTCAAGAGGCCAGATGTTCTTGCTAACCGCCAGAAACAGAAGCTTATTTCGTATTGCTTTACCCCCCCCCCCTCCTTTTTTCCCCCCCTCAGTATAATGGGCTCAGTCTGTTGCTCTGTGTTTTCTCTTCCGTCTGACTGCGTGGGTAACGGATAATGGTTCTTCTTTTAATGTTTCTTTTTTTTATTATTATTATTTCTTCCAGACCTTTCCACCCCATGATTGCAGATTCATGACAGAGGCCAGTTGAAAAGTTCACGACCACACCGACGCGGCTTGGCTTTTATTTCCCCTAAAATTCCCAGCGAAATAAATTGGAATCTTCAAAAAAAAAAAAAAAAGGGAAAAAAAAAAAAAGAAAAAAAAAATGAAGTGCATTTTCATAGGAGCACCAAAAGGTGTTTATCTAGCTGTGCTGTGAAATGATTTTTGAAACATGGTCTAAGAAATTAGATGCTATTTTAAAAGGTTTCATAACATTACATTTGAAACAGGTTCTGCAGCAGTTGTCATTTTACAAGGTTTCTGCTGAGTAAACACTGAAATCAGAAAGAAAGAGGCAGTGATGGAGAAGGTGGAATGGAAGAACCTGATTCCTTTTTTTTAATCGACTCTTAACGTACAATCGTGGTCTCTTAACCTTCCTCCCAGAAGGGTTTGCGACAAAGTGCTGTTTCTTTTCTGCGTCTTTTATTGTGGATAGCTTGTTTTCGCAAAATCAGAATAGTATGTTCCTGTTTCCATAGATCACGTATGAGAGCTGAGTGTTTTTTTTTACTGAGCTGAACTTATTAGTTGAATGTAATCTATGTAAGATCGTCTAATGAAGCTTTCAAACATTCTGCTTAGGAGAGATGCGTTCAAGGCCTCTGAGTTTCATGGTCTGGCATCATGTTCAACACAAAGACCTTGTTCTAAAATTAACTAGCGAGCGAGCGAGAGAGAGAGACAGAGAGAGAGAGAGACAAAGAGAGAGAGAGAGAGGTGGGAGGCAGGTTCTATTCTATGTAGCGTCTAGCCTTCAGAAGAAGAGGAATAAAGGACTGGTTGGAGAGGAATCCGTCTCAGAAGGAAGTGAGGGGGGAAAAAAAAGGTAGGGGAATTCTGAAAAATGAGAGGTTTTAATTGAAGCAGCGTAGTAGAAACACAGAAAATCTCGATTACTGCAAACACACTCTCTCCTTTATTCTCTCTGTGTTACAACCTTGAAAAGAAAATGATGTACATAGGGGAAGTGACAGAAGTTGTCACATTTAATAAACTGTGTTCCCGTACCGAGTAGGCCTACATATCTAAGATTTTTATTGAACATACTTTATATGGAGAGTGGCAGCAACAGACTGAAAGAAAAAGAGAAAGAAAAGTCTAGCACATGCATAAATGCATAAATGCATGTGTTGATTAAGTTAGAAACAATGTGTTTAAAATACTTTGTCTACATGGGTAACACACAAAGAGTTCTAACATTTGCAGAAGTATTATTTTCTTGGTCAACTATCAAACTAAGAAACATAATACTTGCAAAAGAAATACTTTTATGTTTACGGTTCATGTACGTTTACGGTCCTTTTGATACAGCGGCTTATGGGGTATGTGTGGACAGTGGTTACACTCTCTGTATATTTAATAAGAACAGACCCAGAAGAGAAGGCTCTATTCAGCTCTTTATGATATTGGTTCAAAATGAACCAGTAAACCAAGTATTGCTTGCAGCGTACTCCGGGGCCCGCTAATATAGTAGGAGAGAGGCTACAGGTCATTGCTCTATAGTGATTATTACAGCTTATTCATATACTAACTGATTCTTAGAAGTCTGTCTCCTTTGTTGTTTTTCTCTTCATCTTATTACATTTGTTATACAATAGCTAATAAAACATTTGAACTAACTCCACGAGAAAAACGTAAGAAAAAGGAACACAGTAAGTGCTTTGACCTTCATAAGTTCGTGGATACAGAACAGTTTCCTATTCATGTAATTAATGTTCATTTCTCTTGGTCAATTTGTGTATCCGTTGGAAACGGTGATTTGATTCTGAAGACAGCAGAGTGTACTGAGTTAGCCCAGCGTGCAATAGCCCAACACTCCCAGCAGTATGAGTTTACTGTATTGCTTTATCCACAAAAGAGGGATTTTATTCTGGTTTGCCAGAAAAAAAAAAAGTACAGCTCTCCATTCTTCCTTCTGAGGAAATAGCAGATTTCAAACAAATCACAGAATTTCCTCAGAGATCTTCAGAACTTCTCTTCTAAGAAGACTCACTCTCTCTATTTCACACACTCTCTCTCTCTCTGGTTAATTAGAAGCTGAATTTCTGTCTCAATATATGAATATTCATGTTGCTCCTGGTCAGCTGCTACAGTAGTGTGGTATTCCCTTACCCAGTCCCCTTTAAAGTGCACAAAACTGTGACTCTCACTCCAGAAACTCATTTGAACCTTTAGCAAGACTGCTCACTTGTTATAAACCAACTCATGAATTTCAATACAGAGACGGGCTTTTGTAGCGCCCAGAAAAGGAGATTACAAAAATCAAAGGCTTCACATTACACTTATTAGTGTGAAACTTAGAAAGGAATTGATAGTAAAGCGACAAATATTGGCAATTTTTTTATGCTTTTTAGCCTTGTCCTCTATGTACTTACTGTAGTTTTCCTAGAAAATGACCATGGGGCCTGCAACATCTTCATGCTAGTAAAAGTCAATGGAGTCATTTTGGTTGGACTTTAAGGCCCTAAGCATTTATACAAGCTGTTTTCAAACACTCTTATGGTGTATAATTTACAATTATATTCGTATAGTAACATAATGGAAGAACAGGCTATGAAGAGTCTTAACATCTCTTTTACCTCACTGCATCCAGAGTGAAATACTAAGCTGACTGTAAAATAACTTACATGTGTACAGCTGTTGTAAGCTGAAGCCACTGCATTTTTGTCTGGGGAGTTATTTGAGAAATTGTGTTAAAACAGCTGTGAAATGTGTGAATCTGCTGCTTCAAACATATGGTCGATACTCTGCTCATCCCCCTTACATAGCTCAAGTTTTGATCAATTAAAACTCTGAACTTTTTCATAAGTAAATGAAGGTGCAGCTTAATGCTGTAGATGGTATCTGTTGAATAATTCTCATTACGGCAAAAAAAAAGGAAAAAAATCCACTCCATCTGTTTATGTAACTGTATGAAACCAATGAGAGATAGCAACAAGTGGATGCCCCTGGGGGGGTCTGTGACCGAATGCATGAATGCATTTTTTATTATTATTCTGACAGTCTTAGTATAGTTTGGACTTCTGAACAATAATTCTGGAACGTGGTCACAGTTTTCAGGGAATCACAGCAGTATAGCATCCACTCACCAGTGATAAAAATTCTACTGGTTCCACCTGCTCCATAGATGGCAGAAATGTGATATGAGCTGACAATGGTTATTCAGGACAACACACAGAGTCAGAGCACTGTCTGCATATGTGATATTGCTGAGAGAATCCCTGCTGGCTAGAGAGAAATACTGGACAGTTTGACTGTTTTCTGACCGTTTCCTTCGGTGTGCTGAATCACAAATGAGTAACACTTCACCTGAACACCAGTTGCATGTGACACATGGTGTGTGTGTGCTGAGCTGTTGTTAATAATGATACTGCTTCTCATCTTTTAACTTGTGTCTCTGAGAAGGTTGAACCCATATGGCTGAAAAAAAGGTGAAAATTTATTTTAATTTATTGAAGGATACACTGTCTGAAACTATTTTTTTAATATATATGTGTTCCATATGTTTCATGTGTCACATTATTAGTAGTTATTTAAATTAATGTTACTATTCAGAATTTACAGTAAATTATTAGGATTAGTAGGTAAGACAAAATATCCCACCCGTGAAGATTAGTTGGAATGTGGACAACACACTTAGATTAGAAGCAATACTGAGTAGCATTTCAGATCAATATTTAGTTCAAACAATGAGCTCGCAGCAACTGATTAAATACTACATGGAGGGGTCCCGCGAGAGAGCTAATACAGCTAATGCATGTAATCACTGATTGCTAATGTCGCTAATGAAGCGGTAAAGCTTTCAAAATGGCTTCCCATCTGCTTTTGCCCTCTAAACAACACTGCCATAACATTAACAGTGAACGGTTGGTTTCTTAATTTGCTGTGTCAGTCATCAACATGTATTTCATGTGCTAAATTGATTGAGCTTCCTCTGGAACTAGACAGTTTGGAAAATTTTGTTAATGATACAAACTCACTCAAGAGGTTTGTCGCTGAGGTAATGCATTATTTGCCTTTAACTCCTCTGCTGAACGCCTGACTGGCTTTGACATCCCAGCAAAAATCCTCCCTGCTAAGCTCTTATAACACCAGAGCGTGATCTCAATTTTCAGTTCTTAAATTTGAGTAGGCTATAATAAATACGTTATACATGCAAGTGGTGTCCTGGTGTGCTTTTCTTTCTCAGTTCAGATCTGTTAGCCAAAGGTTGGTTGTCCAGAGATGAGAGGATATGAAAAATGTCTGGCTCTATTACAAATGGCCTTTTAATCGACTTTCGCTAATATGAATCCATTTGGCCTTTGCACTCGCAAAACAAAGTCGTTAGAGGGATGAGCTTTTATTAAATTAGGCTTTAGATAAACCAGGCGCGCGGCACGCCGAATAGGAGACATTTTAGTGACATTATTGTGAAGTCTTTTGGAAGCTTGTCGGCTGCCAAACTGTCGTCTTGGCTAACGTTGAGTTCTGTTACGCATTACTATGCAATGTCTTGACTGCTTGAACCGTTAGACCGTCTACATTAAATAAGCGCACACTGTCATAGTGGGTACTCATTGCGCACTCAAAGTCATGTTGAATGTCACATTTAATTTGGTCTTGGATGATTTTAAAATATGTGCCACTGCCTCGCTACGAATATTTCAACACTCTCATGTCCAATCTCATCACTACATTCGACATTGCACTGGTTCGTTATATTATTTCTCATAATTTGGATGCAAGAGGGAGTGGTACGTTATAAGTAATGTCTCTCCTTAGGGTAGGGTAGGGAAGTCCATACATGCTGCTTTTTTTCTCTCACTTCTCAGTTAGTGGCTGATTTTCACTTGAGAAACAGGTGTGTGTACTCCTCTGCCAATGGAGGAGTGTAACGGTTCGGTGATATAAAATTCAGCGGTGCGGCACTGGATCGGGGGTACCCCCACCTTAGGGAGGTGTTGTTTACAAACCAAACTGCGTTAAGTGGACTATGTTACAGTGTGGAGTTCCACTGAGTTAGAATTAGTATTTTATAATGAACATGTTTACCTTAAAAAGAGTATGTTTCATTGAACTGAAATATTCTTTTCAAATGTTTTCAGTATCAACATCACTTACATGATGAAACCTTTGATTGAACTTCCATATCAAACTGTTCCATGTTGTAAATCTGGTTTTCCTCAGATAATTTTCTGCTCTTGTAACTCTTGCAAGTGAGTCGCACATTATCAGTTGGAGTTAGTGGCAGGCATTAAATCTTTTGAAGTGAAATTCGGCAGTGATAATCAGTTCTCAGACAGCCCAGCGGCACCAGACCTACGTAAAGTGTTTGGTGTGTGTGAGAGTGAAAGATGAAAGAGAAAAAGAACTGGAAACTTTAGACATAAGCGTGTCGTGTTTACCTGTAGCTCCTTGGCAGTGGAAATATGACTGACAAACATGAGGACAGGATTCGGCAGAAAGGAACATAGCAAATGGAGAAGGATGATTTTCAGTCATTTCTCTCTCTCTCTCTCGCTCTCTCTCTCTTTCATTCCCTGAACACTGGTGAGACATCATGCGGTAATGAGTGGCATAGAGATTGTAAAAAAAAAAAAAAATGAAAATGGATAGCGATTCTCTCTCTGTGAAACACAACAGCTAAGCCATTACCCATTTGCTGCTGGTTCTTCAATCTTCTGGTACTGTTGGAAACCCAGCAATGGGAGATATCATGGTGTGAGATGCTCATGGACCGTTAAATGCTTTCTCTCCAACTTTATCAAGGCAGAGTAAAGAAGACCTTTTCCTCACCTTTTGACCTGGTCTTTTCACACTAACTATGTCATGTCACATTCCATGTGTGGTGAGAGCACAGATAAAGTCACAGAGTGGCAGTCAAGCTGACTGAAGGAGATGTACAAGCGCTACTGTCATGATTAACTACTTAATAACTACATATTGTTTGTTCATTTATCACAGCTCTTCCCTGGCCGGTTCTTCTAATAATGTGTTGTTGTTATTGTTATTATTGTTTTTGTTGTTGTTGTTGCTGCTGTTAGATAAGCAATACCAGGAGGTTAACAGAGTTAAGTAAAGAGTTAAGAAAGTGGAGAGTTACCTGTCTCTGTCAGTTGTTACCCACAATTTGGTGGGTGTTCATTTCAAGGCTTGCATACATATCATCTGATAACCCAAACATTTACCTGGCATTCAGCTGCACCCCCAAATATCAACAATCTTTTCATCTCCTTTGAATACGTTCACCGTGGTTACAAACCACAACAGAAACGTTCTGGTTTCATTCCGTGTTTATGTCGCAGAGGCCATGTCACGAGTGGTGTCAGTGACTTTCGTCCATTGTTGAGACATGGATGAGGAGTGAGATTCAGGGGGAGTTGAGTGAAGCGTACCTTACGCCATGGTTAAGGGAAACACCGTGAGTACATGTTTCTAACTGAATGTCAAATGATGTAATAGTGACTAGGGTATTGATTACAGCGCCGTTCGGCTCACTTGCCAAGGAACCGGACTATCTACCCCAAGGTCAGTGGTTTGAGACGCGGAAAATCAATTAAAACATCAAAACGTTGATGACTGAACATCTCTCTTTTCGCCGTAGAATTTGTAACTTTTCTTGTTAAATTTATTTTCAGCTGAATAATATACACGTCCCTCCTTCCTCTGACCTGTTTATCTTATCTTTCTTTCATCTCTCTTTTGACTGCTTTCTCCTTCACCCTCTCCGTCCTCTCCTGTGACAATCTGTCGCAGACCCATTGTGCAGACCCCCCCATGCTGTAATTGACTTAATCTTAAGCAAAAGGTTGATGACAGCGGCCTATGATTTGCAGACGTGTCAAGCTGAGTCGTGAGGGGATACCACTGCTGGGTCGCTCTCGTCTCCGTGGCGATAAATCTGTTATACGGCTCTTAAAAAGGAGAGCTCAGTTGGAGCCGTTAATAGGGTCATCACAGATGGTCAGAGACCGCACTCCCGCTCCCTGCTGCATTGTCATCGTTCCAGCCGACTCCCCTGAAACGAGACTGTCTGCCCGTCCAAAGCTCAGGGATCAGACGCTAGCACTTTTAAACCGAGGTGTTATCAACGCTGTCTTGAGGAATGAAACTTGTAATACAATAACCCCACTGTAATAGAAAGTTCTGACAAGAAAAAAAAAAGAAATTAAAAAAAACCCCACAATGAAATATTAAGGTAAATCTGTCCTGAGTATGTCCTAGAAGTTGATGCAAGGAGGTCCTCTCAGTCTGAAAAGTGTACATAAAAAAATCCCAAAGACTCTGATCTATTTCTCAACCTTGCCATTACTTAGCTTGAGACCACAATGAGAACAGCTAGAGTTTTACAGCTCACACATTCTCACTCAATTGCTTTGATGTTTTAATTTATTTGAATTAAAATTTTAATTTTAATTAATTTATAGGTTGTTGTTTTTTTTGTTCGCTACAAAATGATGAAAAACTATTTTGAAGAGTACTTTGGTCATTGCTTCTTAGCTATGGATTCTTATAAAAATATAACCGCACTGTTTCCTTGGGAATGGCTACTTTTCTTTAATACCACAATACAGAAGATTCTATTTCTCGTCTCATTAAAGCATTACTTTAACCAGTCACCATCTAAATGAACCTTTTATAATCAAAGTCATACTCTCAAAAGTGTGTGTCATTCTGCTTTTGTGAGGCAGACAGAATTCAGCTTCACCATGGACCTCCTGACCGTATCACGTCACGCCAATAATTGCACTAACGCACTATCATTGCTTTATTATAAATCTGTGTTTGGTCAATGTGATTTGGTTTAGTTGTGCAATACTGCATATTGGGAGGCATAGACTTCAATTATCCAGTTGATGACCTATAATCCCACTGAAATGTGGCTTTTTAAAGCAAAAATGGATCAAAAGTGAGAACAAAGAAAAGGGAATTGAACCCTCCACCCCTCACCATCCATACTGCAACCCCTTTAATTCAGCAGGTGAAAGCAATAACATCACTCAGGGTCCGCTGTGGTCACAGATAATTGGCTCTGCCTTGGCGAGGGAGAGAATGTCAACATAATTGGTTCCCCCCTCTTTTCATAATCCTTGCCTCAGTTGCACTCTATTATGTATGAAGGTTAGAGCTGTACTCAGACATTTGTGTGTCGGAGAGTTTGATGGACACAAATACATTTTTTTTCCCAAGTCAGTGAATAACAAAAGGTTTGCACTGGAGACAAGGTCCTTGTCAAAGGAGAGCAAGAGAAAAAGTGTGACGTATTCAAAGGACAAAGGGAGCACTTTATAAGGGTCTTGGTTTGAGTGAGTGAGTGAGTGAGTTCTGGGTATTTCTGAGTTAGTTATTGTTGTACAGATTTCTTTCTCTCTCTCTCTCTTTCTGTTCTTGCGCTCTCTCTCTCTCTCTGTTTGTTTCCCTCTCTGTCATGAGAGAAAAAAAGGAATATATTCTGTAAGATGAGCTCTGTTTGGCCATTTGGCAGTTGATTTAAACAGGGTTTCTCTCCAGTGCCTTGCACTTTGTGTTATCAGTGGTACTTGCTTAGAAGTCACAGTCCAACTAAAGTCCAACTAAAGATGAAGAAGAATGGTATGTTGTTATATTAGTAAAAGAGTATGTGTTTTTTTTTTTTTTAACACAAAAGTTATGTGATATATTGAATCCTTTCTCGGTGTGGCTTAAGGTTCTTGTACTGCATTAGTAGGACAGCTGTTGCCTTGCTCTGACAACACAGTTGTTTACTCAAACACAATATCAAAGATGTCCATTCAAAACTCGTTCTTCGTTTATGTGCGGAATAGTCACACCATAAGACCAAATATAATAGTCACACCATAAGACCAAACACATTGTTTAACGGCGAGACGACTCGGTCTTTGTCCCTGTGTTTGCGCAGTGTTGGGGGGAATGGAGTCTCGTGGAGTGCTACGAAAGATCAGCGACATGTTGGAGGTCATCATGAAGAGGATCGATAGTCTGTCCAAACTGGACAACGCTAATGACTCTCGTCGACTGGAGGAGCTGAGCTCTGCCATTAACAGGTATGTCTGTCTCTCTTACATCCTTTACAAAATAGTATCTGAGCCGTGTGGCACTGCATCACAAACAAAATGTATTCCATAGTCGCTGTTCATCCTCGAAGAGATGCGGAATAAATAAATTGTTATAATTTTGTTACTTATGTAAGTGGGTTTTTACTGTTTCCTTTTGCCCAAACCAATATTATGATTATCATCATCATATATTATCATCTTTATTAACGGCAGCAACAAAACACTGAGTCATTGAGCTTCAATTTAATCAATGGAAAACATGGTGCTCCTGATCAGCTTGAATCACTGTTGGCTCTGACATCTGTTTGGTCATCTTTTCTTGTTACACGATCTGTCAATGATCGTAAAATGACTCTCTTGGATAGTCCTTCATCTTTTGATCACTCACTCTCTCTCTGTGACAACGGACATTTGTCAAAAAGAGTAAGGGATGGAGAAAGGAGTAAAGATGGATAAGAGGCGTGGTAGGCTGGGTGGACTTGAAGAGTGTGAAAAATGGTCATGCTATTTCATTATGAGCGTATGTTTCTAATGTACAAGTAAATTGAATTACGAAAAGATGAATTGGGTTGTGGTTAGTCATTGGGAAAAGGGAACCCTATTGCTCTACCGACACATGCGCCATTTGAAATCACTGTACATTCTGCTCAAAGGATTTTTCAGTGGACATATTTGTGGGGTTTCTCATTAATTTTTTGATACTGGTCCCCGTGTGTCCGTTGTAGCCAGGGAAGTTGCACTTGACATATAGTACACAGCACAAATTAATTTTGCAGTGAATCTCATTAATTTTTCTTTAATATTTGAAGACATACTTAAATATTATTGCCTCTGTCTTAAAAGAAAACTCGCACTTATTGCTCACACTTTTAAACTGATGTACTGCTTAATGCTTACTCATAGGTCTCTCACTATACTGGATCTTGAATTGTTTCCCTTTGTAAGTGGCTTTGGATAAAAGTTTCAGCTAAATTAATGTCATGTAATATATATACATATATATATATATATATATATAGAGAGAGAGAGAGAGAGAGAGAGAGATTTTTTCCCTAATAAAACTTATTTAGAACCTCTCAGTGCTCATTCCAGGTTTTTGTTGACTAGATTGATCTGCTAAAATAAACAAAAAAATGGCTCTGCAATCATTTCCCCCCTAATGGGTATTTTGTTAATCTGTAATTAACAAGGTTGAATAACATCACTTTTACTCTAACCCAGTGAGTTCTTCTGGTATTACCTAACCTCATTACTAATGCTCAAGGCATTGCTCGGAGCCACTCATGCATGTTTTGTACTGCAGTAGGATGTACATAGTGATTAATACAATCTGGCACAGGTGTTAACTGAAATCAATGACTTGTAATGCTCCTCAGTCCACTAGCAGTTGATGCATTTATGCGTGACTCTGCCTCGGGTCTGGAGTAATTACAGAGAACCTACTTTACTTCCACTTCTAACAAGTGGGATTCCAAGAGCAAGAAGGGTTTGGATAATATGTCGGGATACGAGGGAGAGAGAGAGGAGGATGAAAATATGCTGTTCTCATCACATGAGAAACGCCAGTGAATAGTTTGTGTTTCTCGCCTGGCTGAGAGAAGGCTGTGGGAGCCTCACCAGCCGTGGGGATCTGACGGTTCAGCTGAGGTCGAGCAAGTCGCAGGCAATCTGGGCAGGGACCCAGAACCATGGCCCCTACTGGAGCTTTGTGACTGGGCAGAGAACCAGAACAGAGGACTCAGACAGATCTGCCTGCCTCCAGGATTAATGTGTGCCTCTGAGGGGAAGCGCCACTTTATGACTTGACCACAGCAGGGGACATGTCATGTCTCTCTCTTTCTCTTTCTCTACAGTGACAACAACCTATAATTCAGACCTGCTTTTTACTACTTGGAGAAAAAGACCGGTAAATACCATTTAGTTCATCTTCCTGATGCTACCTCCATTTAGAGTATGGGTTAGCATTGTACTGAGGAAGATTTCAACCAAAACATTGGCTTAGTGTAGAGGACAGTTAGCCAGATAACTTACAACAAAGCTGCTTCCTGACAAAAGTCAGGATTATCCAATAGGGATGTTCCTAATCTTCTCTCATACAGTCCTGACAGAATCTGCGTGGTGGAAATCGAAGAGTTCCTGGGCAACATGAGATGTTAACAGGACAAGCATACTGACTCCTCTTTTACTGTGCCTATTTGACTTTATCTGGCCAATTTAGTGATGGCCCTCATCAAAGCCTAAGAGTAATTGACAGTATGTTTTTTTAAAGCACACAGCAGGGACAAAAACAACCTGGTTTCTCTTATTTGAACTAAATTGTACCAAATTGTATTAATTAAGATGTTTGGTCATAAATATGAGGGTCTTATGATTGTTTGTGAACCTTCTTTGGGAACTATGTTAGTAGCTGTTGCTATCAAGGGGGTTTTAAGCACAGTAGGCTAGATACTGGACAACGCTGACTGTCTCTGACAGTCCCTGGGCAGAGCATCAGTAAGGGAGTAAGCAGCATCGTTAGTGAATTTCATTGTTGTTGACATGCCTCCCCTTTATGGTGAAATGGGTTTTGATGTCTGAAGCCCTTGTCCATGATTTGCCCGGAGGGCAGGTGTTTTCGAAAGAGATGAGGAATTTGGAGACATGGAAAGAGAGAGAGAGAGAGAGTGTGTGTGTGTGTGTGTATGTGTGTGAGAGAGAGAGAGACAGAGAGAGGGAGAGAGGAGAGCACGAATGAGCTTTATCAAATTCTCCTGCTTCCGTGATGCAGGGTGAACGAGGCAGAGAGCAGAGCCCGGGGCTGCTGAAGCGCATTAGGACTCTGTGCATTACTGCCGTTCCTATCTCGTTCCATCTCTGTGCCCGTAAAGCACTAATAACCGCTCCCTACCCACTGGAGCAGGGGGGGGGAGCTCCTCTCCACTTCAGCGCCATGGCTGAACAGCCATACAGAGGAGCTCATGGCGTGCTTTTTAAAATTCTTCTCCCATTTAAGATTATCTGTGACAGTGATAAAAATAAACGTTGTCCAAGTGCAAAGAACCATTGCCTGACCGGCCTGGGAAAACGTTCAACGAACTGTCAGCTTATTGACTGACAGGTTAAACTTGCTCCCGTGCTTTGTAGTGACAGCAGTCCAATCTTCTCTTAAAGGCATGTTCATTAAGCCACATTTGTGTAAATGTACCTCGGCAGGACCATGAAAGCACTCTGAATCACTCATTCGTCAACTTCATTTAATTGTCCTGTAATTAGTATATTACTTTCTCCATGTATATCACAAATGGACAAATATGGAGCTGCATTACTGAGATTGTTCCTTTGGGTTAATGTAAGGACATAGCGTTTCTCCTGCAGCACTGCTTTTTAGCCACTCGGGCTTGGTTGATGGTATCTTGTGGTGACAGGCAAGGTTGGGAGAGGTTGACATCTCGGGTCACACGTAACAGAAGAAAAGTTACGAAGGCTAAGGCACACAGTGAGCACTACGGCCAAGAGGCCACAAAACTGACAGACATTTCATGGGAAGGTCACTATGGCAACTTAAAGGGAAGATCTTTAAAAAAAAAAAAAAAAAAAAAAAAGAGCGAAAGACTGTTTAAAGCGTGCTGGGCCTGATTTCTGTGTCTCAGAGGAATCCACTCAAGCCTACTTGGCTTAAATGATAATTAGTAACTTTGCAGAGAAATTGAAGGCTGATAGAGAGGAACTGCTATCTGTTGATGACAAGACCCTCTGAAGGGTAAATCAATGTCATTTGCAATACTCCATCTTGAGTTTCTTTAAAAGTGCTTGATGGAGGATACATCAATAGGATTTCAACTCAAGAGGGGTAATCTGTTGTCAGGGGACAGAATGATTATCCAGCTTCTAAAGTATTTTCAGGTCATCCAAGGTTGGGTGACAGACCGTGATAGCTGTTCTCTGAGCCTTTGGCAATTTCTCATAAAATGCAATGACCTCTTTTACATGCTTGGTGACTTTGTTGTAAAGCAGAGTATCTAGAGAGACAGCAAGGTCAGTTATGCTGATGACTTGGTGTAAAGCCATGTCCTTTCGGGCTGTGAAAGCAGACCAATGTTTTAGGAAACTTATTTCAGTGATATGATGAAAGACAGCTCCCTGATTTCAAAACAGCTGGTGATTTGTGTAAATTTTTGCGTTGTGATTGCTAAGACATGAGGGACAGTTTCAGAAATATCTTGTATTTAGCTAGAGGTCTGGGTTTTTAATGAGGTCCCTCAATTTTTGTGTTGAAAATGAAGATTCTTGACTGTAACTTTCTCCTTCTTTTCTAATGACCTGCCATTTCACTATTTCAATCTCTTTGGACAGATTGTCAATAAAGCCCAAACTGCAATCCATTCTTTCTTAATTTATTGAATGCTTACACTGGTGTCAGAGCATCGTAGACTGATGAGTAACCATTAGCATGCATTGGCTAATCCCCATGCCATTAGCACTAATGCTGCATGCTGAACTGGCAACACACAAAACTTAGACAGACATGTTCATCTGGTCCTGTCTCACTTAGCTCTCTACTGATTCCTCTCAAGGCAAAATTACCTACTGAGGACCCCAGGGAGAACTTTCTCTGGTATCAGCATGTCCAAAGCTCAGACCTCATCTAAAAGTTAACCAATCCTGACCTCGAATAAAACCAAATTCTTCCAGTGTTAGCAACTTCAAGCATTGGTTTATTACTGTCTCTCATTTGAGGCTCGTTAATTTTGTTGCCTCTGATAGTGCTTGATGTTCCCCTTGTCAAATAGCTTTTTTAGTCCATTTTCTCTCAGTCCAACTTTTAAATTTGTCTGCCGAAAACCCTGCTGCATTCACTTGTCTATCTCGGAAAGTCGGTCGTAATGTTTAAAGCAACTCGCTTATCCCAAAGAGTAAATTGTACTGGCTGTACTGGGTCGTTTTCCATTTCACGCTCCATCCAAGTGCTGCATAATTAGCATCTCCTTCACTAGTTAATGTTGCCCTACCCCTCTGGGAAAACGAGAGAGTGAGAGTAACTATTTCCTGAGATGTGGACTGCATTTCAGTGCTGTGCTTGTTAACAATGTTATAATTGATTTTTTTTTTTTTTTTAGCAGGTTGTGTCCTTACTTCTTAGGCAAATTTTGGTTTTAGCACAACTATATTTTGATTTAGCTATGTGATAACCTGCTCCACCTCTGGATACAAAGAATATGGTGAGGTATTTTTAGGAAACTGTGTTAGTTGAACATGGGCAAGGAGGAAACTGACACATTTTTTATATCTCACTGTGTGTGTGTGTTTGTGTTTGTGTGTGTGTGTGTGTGTAATCTCTGTATCTGTCTGGTGATGGTGGTGGTGATGGTGGCATGTGTGGGTGTGCATCACTTTGCAGGATCCAGCCGGCAGGATTAGTGGAGCGCATTCAAGCCATCGCCCAGAACGTGTCCAACATGGCGGTTCGAGTGGAGCAGATCCTGCAGAACAGCATGGCTGCTGGGAGAGGTACCAATCATCATGCCCCCAACTCACAGCACCACATAGTGTATGCAGTATCCGAGGGTCCAGCGGCAAAGCAATTCACAACTGCTGATTTTAGTCAGTTTATGTATCAATGTGCAATCTTTGTCAAAGTAAGTTGAATGAACAATTCCCAAAGGAACTATGCGACAAATTTGTTTTGTCTCATGTCAGAATGTTCCCTCAGCAGTATGGAAAGGGAGATATGACAAACACAGCGAGATTTGTTGAGAAAATCGGTTGACATGGGGTATAACTGCGGGATATATAGCTATGAAAATAAATTAACAATGGTGCATTGCTCAGGCAGATGGAGAACTGTGGATTTAAGTCCTTTTTTTTTTTCTTTGCATTTACATTTTATTGCTTTCTCAGACGCTGTTGATTTTTTCTGTGTCCACCGCTGTGCTTTAATCGCACCATAAATAATTCGCCTGCTCTCTCGACGGATGCGGATGCATTTGTTTCTTGAAGTTGAGAGAAAGCTCATTCTCCAGTGCTTTCAAATTCACCATTCTCCTAGCTTAGTGATTATAAAACAGTTTTAACAGTTATTCTCCAGCGTTTCATATGCAAAGAGAGGCCATTTTGTGTCGAGAATTGTTAAGTCTTGGAGATATTGAACGGTTTACATTATGATTCATCATGAAGGTCGATTTGTTGTGAGGATGTGTTCATCTCCATTCTATTCCCCATCCCCTGCGGTGCGTTATGTAGCTCACTGCGACACTTTTAATCGGCAACCCTTTCTGGTTACTGTTGTAATCGAGTCAAATGCATCGTAATCTTTTTTGTGCACAGTCTTGTTCCTTTCGCGACGAATGGCTGCAGGGACTGAAGCACCCTCTTGTAGCCTTTCATTAGGCAAATGGAAGTAGTCTGAGTCAAGATCTCCAGCTTGAGCACCACCATCAATCTGGAGCTCCCCTGCTAAGATGGCACTCTCACTTGCAGAGAGTAGCTTCACTCGGGAGGCAGTTAGCTAACTCAATGGAGCAATTAATGCGATGACTTCAATTTCAATGAACAAGAACCATCTCTATAAAACAAACTGTGTGAGATGTCTCCCTCCTTCTGTGCTACTGAATGGTGTGTCCTATACAGCTCATCCCATGCGAGCACCAGCTTCACCTGTGGTCATAGAAACATGGAGTAACAAAGCTTCACCCCATCTAACACCTGAGTTATAAAAAAAAAAGGATAATAAACAATTTGGGGATTTTGGCATGTCTTTGGCATGCTTTCTCTCAAAGTGTTTATAAATAAATACGTGTTAAATAACTGTTTATACTTTATGATAGCTTTGTCATACTTCTGTAGCTATCTTCATCAGCAGTCATCTTTGGCTATTTGCGGTGATGTTATGATGTATTTTCTTTCACTGAAATATTGCATTGGTTAATTGGTGATTCTGCGCTTGAATCTTGTACTTACAATGTAGTTACAATAATGAGTCCATAAAACATTCTTGTGATGTTTTATGATAGCCAAACATGTTGTGACCTCTTATAGAGTTATGATTAATGTAAATTTCTCTTAATCCACAAGTTCAATTTTAGCTATTACTTAGACACTTTAGAGGGCATGTACCTGCCTAAAACAAGCCATATGATGAATTATCCCTGCCTCTTACTCCCCCATAATAATTTTTACATGTTGGCTTCAAATGAACTGTGACCATTTTATTTATGACTTGTGCGCAAGTAAAGTCCACAGTAAATCTTGTGTAAATGCACATGTGTTATGCCTATATTATATTATATTATATTATATCTTTGAATGACTGTTTATCTGTGGCACTGCATCTGTTGATATAGTAATGTTATCTTATGAATCCTTGTTCAGTGGTCAGGGATGGGACATCAGGCCAGTGTGAAGTTCCCAGAGATCCACGCTTTCCTGACTGCCCTGGTAAAGTGGATGTGAGTTTCACCGATCCATCAGTACATCCATATCTTTAATCCAGATGCATGTGTTGAAAAACTTCAGTGGTATGTATATTCCTTTTGATCCAAACCTATAACCCCCTGACTGTTGCTGCCCAGTGGATGCGTGCCCGTTGGACATCTGACCCCTGCTACGCCTTCTATGGTGTGGATGGTTCGGACTGCTCCTTCCTCATCTACCTGAGCGAGGTGGAGTGGTTCTGCCCCCCGTTACCCTGGAGGAACCACACAACCTCCCCCACTGTACGCAAGAGCTCCACCAAGAGGCAGGTGTGTATATCAGAGTAACGCACTCTCCTTCTCTAATTCCACAGCAAGATCTCCTACCAGAGACACACTAATATATAAGAACATTTTATAACAAAATCACTTTGGTACAATCTGGGCTCATACTGATAAAGCTGCTTTCCCTGAGCACCCAAGCAAGGCCTGAGTCTATTTAAGAATAATGTGTCACAAAGCACACTCAAATACATCATGCTGAGCACATCTGGAGATAAACGACACGCATATGGAATTATACTTAAACCACTCATGCGTGGCTCATGTGTGGGGGCGCACACACATATGCACCCCCCCCACACACACACACACACGCACACGCACGCACGCATGCCCACGCACCCACACCCACGCACACGTACGCACACACACACACACACACATCCAGATGCCCTCTGTCTAACCTCACTCTGTATTAATATTATAATTGTTTACCTCTCTCTTTCGCTTCCCGGTCCTCTCTCTCTCTCTCTCTCTCTCTCTCTTTTACGTTTTTTCTTTGCTCACCTATTCCTTCTGGCACTTTTCTGCTGTGTGCACAGGGCTCTGTGCACACAGCAGAATGAGCTCTGACTTTAATTCCTCCTGTAGCCTGAATCCCTGATGCTATTTACAGAAATATGTTCTAGGCTATATTCACGGTAGTATGCTGGAAGGTTGCTTAGCTTTCAAAAACAATCCCCCAACCAGTACAGTCTTTCCCATCTGATGTCTGGCACATAGAGAAAGGCACGCTACAGCTACAATTTAATGCCCATATATAACAAAGTGTGAGAGTTTGATGTATTTGCTAAGCCATAAAGCATGCACACACAGATTAATGTTATATGGAATATCCCTCAGTGCGTTTGTGTTAGTCATTATTTTCTCCTCTCTAAAGCCTTTCAAGTCCACCTAAGTAGTCTTTATGTGATCCAAATATTAATAAAGCTTCACTCTTTACATTATTAAAAAAAGAAAAGGGGGGAAAAAAAACTCAGCTATATCACATGTCCATATAAATGCAGAGTGCTAGTGTTCTGATTTAATTAGACACACACACACACACACGCACAGAGTTATCACTATGTGATACTCTTAAAATTGTAACCGTTCTAGGAGTCCTAGGAGATCTGTTTGTCTTTTGACATGTTGTTTTCCCTCAGAGAGAAAGAGCTGTGTTAGCACCTCTGAATCTCTGTAAAATCATACATAAGCAGACACATACTCGCACACACTTACACACTTACACCTGCACACAAACACGTGCGCACACGCGGAGATTAATACCTTCTCTATGTGTACAAAACTGGAGACTCTGCTCCTCGGGTCTGCTTGGTAGTGTAATTAACAACACACACAGCTTTATTTATATGCTGCTTAGGATGATTGGAATTGACTGTCTGCAGCATAAACTTTTTATGATTTGAAATTAATATGTGATTGTCTTGAAATGATCTGGTCAGCCTTTAGCTATTAGCCATTAGTCAAGATAAATAGCGTTGTAAACATGTACTCTAAAAATGCAGTCCAAAACATTTCACGGCGAGCTGCTTACTGCCTTAGGTCACGATGATCAAGGGCCGTTAAGTGACTCTCGTTATTCAACCTCCTCTCATCCTTCTCGTCATTTGCTCTTTTCTCCTCGCCTTTATGCCTCTCTCTCTCTCTCTCGCTCTCTCTCTCTCTCTCTCGCTCTCTCCCTCCCTCTCTTTCTCGCCCTCCCTCCCTAACTTGCTGTCTTGCTTTCTTTCTCTGCTGCAGGCGGCTTTTCGTACAGACCTCGGCGCTCTTCTGGAGCAGGTGGGGACGGGGAAAGAGTCCCTCAGCTTCATGAAGAGGCGTATCCGGAGGCTAGCCGCGCAGTGGGCCACCGCCGCGCAGCGGCTGGACGTCAAGTTGCGCAGGCGATGGAGAGAGCAGAAGAAGGTGAGAAACGAGCGGAGGCGGTTGATTTCGTCTTCATTTGTGTAAAAAAAAAAAAAAAATCATACCCACCCTTGTCTTTTACTTCTCCCCAAATGTTTCCCTCTGAAGTTTGTCTCTCAGAGACTCTGAGCTGTTTTTTTTTTTTTGGGGGGGGGGGGGGTATTGTTGTTCATTCCCGTTGTACACGTCTTTGTCCCTTTTTCATGGGAATCTCTCATTACTTTCACGATGGGATCAGTTTTCTACCGCTGCTGCGGAACTTTCTTAAATCCCAGCCCTCTTTTTACTGCCACAGTGGGGCTTATTCTCTACCGTTTATGTATTAGAGTCTCTCTCAAACTCCGCTATAAGGATATCTCTGTCTTCACAGTGGGGCTTCCTGTATAACTCCACCGCGCACAGAAAAATTCTCCGGCGTCACGTGAACGTTAAATGTGTGTGTACACGCAGCTGTGCGGACTCACATATTCACTTCTTGTGTTAAAAATAGCATTGTGGGGCTCATTCAGTGCTCCCTCTGTTTGGGCGTGTCAACCTATGATGACAGGCACTGTGCCAGGAGAGCCTCTTTATTTTAGGTTCAGTGAGGTGACCTCTTTATCTTCGCCGAGGGACGATCCTTGGCATCTACTTACAGCGGTGAACAGTAAGCAGACAATACAGCATTCACACTCGCTTTCACATGTCAGGACTTATCTTCTCCAAATAAGTTTGCAAACCCAGAATAACTGCCGTCCTTAGATTTATCTTTCTCCTCTCTCAGATACGTGAAATGGATTTTTTTTTTCACCAGGTGCTCCTTTTCCACAATATCTCTCTGGCTGTTTTCTGGAGTTTTTTTTTTTTTTTTAATTATCGTCCATAATTAGGAAAAAGCAGGAGCCGGGGTGTGTTTACGGTCGGCTGTGGGTAAGAGTTTGAGTAAAATCAACAAAGCAGAGAGGAGGAGGAGAGACTCGATTGTAATTTCCCATCTGATCCCAGGTGCCAAAAGCTGTGTCTCTAATTCTTTGTGTTGGTTTACCTAAAGGGTCTCACAAGCTCCTATCTTCAGCTTCTCCATATATATGTTTGCCTTTGAGTTTTTTTTTTTCTCTCTCTCTGAGGTTGTGAGACTTTTCGGTCGTTATTTATGTATCTTTGTGCCTTTCTCCTGCAGCTGTCTCCTTGTGTTTTCCATGGGATTCAGTCTCTTTTTCTGCCGTGGGGTTTACTTGTATCCCAGACCTCCTTGTACTGTTATTACGCATCTGATTTCCGGCTGCCGATAGCTATGCCTATAACTAACTTCTCCTTGTGACGTCGCTGTGTATGTGGAGTTAGTGGGGTGTGTGAAGATTAGCTATTGGGGGTTTATGTTGCTGTAAATGTTGCACTGTGGCTAGTGTAGGGCTCGCGGAGGCTCTGTGCTTGGCAGAGATTTATGGAGTTCTCTGTGTGTCATTACCAAGCTGGCATTTACTAATCATAGCTAAACTCCACCGCACTCCATTTCCCATCATTCCTCATGAACAGGAACACATTTATCAGAGGTACACTCTTGAGAAGGACGTGAGTCGGCGATTAATCAAAGCTAATTAACGGCTGTCAAGCTCGTTTCAGAGAGCCCGCGGAACCATACTCTGTAGTGTTCAGAATTTGCATTGCCTCGCTTGTCGGGGAATAAGAAGAGGACTCACAGAGCCGTGCAGTGCTATCCGTCCTCATTAGGACGCAAAGCTCACAATCGCGCTCCGCCCCTTCTCCTTGCACTCCATCTGGGCTGTGGTCAGTTTGGTCAGGGACCAGTTCTGCACACATCATTAACTACTGTATGGTGCTATACAAACATTATGCATTCTAAGCGCTTTCACTAGGGCTCCCTGGACTATCTCAAACTTAGTACGGAATACCACAGTTTTATTAGGTAAAAGGACTGTGTTGTTTTGCTTCATTTTCTGTTCTGAACTCGGCTAAAGCCAAAAGACTGAAGAAATTCACTGCAGTGCGCTTTAAATTCACTCTGAGAATGAAAAGGAAAAAAAAAAAAAAAACAGTTTTATTTCCTTGAAGGCTGGTTTCTTTTCCCTCAACATTTCTGATGCTGGAGTAACTTAGTATTCTGCTCTGCTTTTGAGTTCCAATAGATTTCTGCAGTTTGCTTCCTTTCCCTTAGTTTCATTTGTGTAGAGTTAGTGTTCCTGGAGTTGGAATAATAACAGCAGATTGTTTGGGCAACAGAGTGTGTGTGTGAGAGAGAACTCTCTGATTCACTGCTGTCTGCAGGCATCCATACTTTCCCCCTCTACAGCAGATACTAAGACAGCGAGTCTCCGGAGAGTGGTGGGGGGGAGGGGGAAATTGGTCCCTTTCTGTGATTCCATTATGGAGAAATAAATTATTCCAGTCCTGTCTTTCCTCCGGTTGGGGCTAGACACTTTGGCATAAGACGTCTTTTTTCCTCTGGTTACTGTGTGAGGGACTTCAAAAAGCTACTGGCTCTGAGATATTCTTGCTCCTGCCAGCAGCTCTAGGTGAGGTGGGAAATTAGAACTGCTTTGACCCCCCAAAAGAACTTACCAGAACGCTCGCTCTCTCTCACGGCTATCTTATTTAAAGTGAAGCGATACACAAGCAAAGCTGAGACAGATAAAGCACTTACAATTAAACGATTAAAAAAACCCTGCAACTTGTTCTTTATCATAATAAATGAACCCTTTAGACTTAAATGAAAATTGATTAGAGCCATAATCAAATGCCAGAAAGAACTCCCTACAATGGCAGCTACTTGCTTTAACACGCAATGACAAAAGAGATGAGATGGAGCATAAGAAGACAGAAACGGGAGATAATGTCAATCATTCGTCATTGGACCAACAAGATGCTTGATGCCGTGAAAGAAAATAATCCCCTCTTTGCACGGAGGCTGTCGACAGTGGCGTTTGTTGATTGGCTCGAATTGTCATTAATTCACACCGGCATTGATTTTCCTTCCCTATATGCCCCACAATGGGATCAGACCTCTCCCCCTTTTCACTGTTAGTCACAGCCTATTCGCAGAGAGACTAGGTGCCACGACTAATCAAGCGCAGTTTTATAAGCTCCAAGTCCACCTCACATTAATGTTAATTAGAAAGGCTTTCAGTGACAGTTTGACCAATTCAACGAGACACTAATAGATGTTGAACTGGGGTTTGCAGAGCTGAATACCAATTGGAATTTATTCATCCCATTCAACATTCTTGAAATAAAATTGCATTTTTTTTTCTTTTTTTGCCACGAAGCTGTGAAAATTGCTCTTCTTAGTCCCATTCAATGCCTTATGAAGGGTCATACTGACCTACAAACCATCAAGAGAAAAAGTTCTTGCGAGGGAGGTGACATATGTGCCCACCAGCTGGGGGTCAGAGGGGGTGTATTAGCTGTGACATGGCACTTTCGTCCTGAGGAGGTACCAGATGCTTCTATCCCCTGGCACTGTCCACCTTAAACCCAAACCCAAGGGCTAACCTTTGGCCATGTTCTCATTAGTATTCTATTAGTGTTAACATTAAGGCATGTTACAGAAGCAGTGTCTGCCACATCGAGCTGCCAGAAAGACCTTTCTACCATGAGCTCAGACCCACACACACACACACACACACACACATTTCTCCCCTCTCCCACCCTGTCTGTGTGTCACTGTAGCCAAGGTCATCTACTCCGTGATGCACGTCACGCTAGACCAGGACTGGTAAACAGGGCTCTGTGCTCTCCCTGTGCAAACGATGACTTATCTCTCAGACACACAGTGTCTGGGTCCCCGCTGCACTCAGCCACACCGATGATACTTAACACACTCACATGATTCAACAAACACGGGGAAAACACACATCGGCTCAGTCCGCTCTCGCAACGCAGTTCATCAGTGTGATAGAACAAGCGCCATGGAGACGTTTCACTGAAAAATGAACTTTTAGATATGGATATGGCACATCCATCAAAAACCGACGTGATTTTGGTGTTCTTTTTATCAAGAGTGGCAATGCGCAAGTAGAGTCTTATCCGTTTCCCTCAGGGAGCGATGACTGCTTGGAGTTTGTTCTTGCATTCTTTTTCCAGTTTCTCCAAAAAAACGTCACTACATTTTTTTTTTTTTTCCCGCTCGTTCAAACACCTTCTTCCGAAAGTGACTGAGGTTCAAATTATGCCTCACTTTCTCAGTCATACTGAATTTTAAGCCTCCTGGGATTCACGGTGGTGAAATGTCACTATAAGGTGGTTGTGTGAAAAAGAGATGGAAAAGGTTGGAAAGAGCATTACTGGAGAAGTCAGTCTCATCACTGCAAAAGAAAAGAAGCCAGACGCCCACATGCCAAACAACTCACATGGGAACAGTTGTAATATAACCAAAAAAAAAAACCTCTCTGTTGCATTATGCTAACAACTAAGCAAAGTTAATGTTAGTGTTTTGCGTTTTGTGTGTGTCTGTTTAATATTCTACCCTAGGAGCTCCTAACTTCTTTTGCCAGCCGAACCTCCTCGCCTTAAATTGTTTTCCTCAACAAATCCCTTGAAATTGTTCATATATATATATATATATATATATATATATATATATATATATATTTTTTTTTTACGAGTTTAATTGACATTGACATTTCCATCACAATTTCACAAACCCCCTGAAATACCGTCGCAAACCATTTGGGGTATGCAAACCCCTGGTTGAAAACCTTCCCTTTATACACAACAGGTGTTTTATAATTATTATATATTATAATATTTATACTCATCTGTGAGCACGGGCAGTGTGGGCTCGTGGAGAGGACAACTGCTGAGACAACACAGACCTCTCACGGCTCGCTTTGTTCTGCCGAGAACTTTTACTTCTCGGTGTTTGTGGAAGTATAACACAAAACAAATCATGGAGCTTGATTTTGGCAGTGGTTTCTTCTAGGGCCCTGGAGGAAGAAACTGGAATTGATCTCAAATGCAACATAACACATTATTTGTAGAGCTCTGTTTAATCATCCTCCATTTCTATTCATTTGCTGAGGAATTAGCATTGGCAAATGAAGATAGATGCAGGCAATTCCTGTGAAGTAGAATACTTACTTTCTAAACTAATGCATATGTTTGAGCTGGTTGAGGAGTCTATTGCAATGCATGCGGTGATTGTCCTAGTTTCCCAGTGCGCAATTCTGGAATGTGTACAGGCCCTGAATAGCTTATACTTTGCCATCTGTAACACATATTGTAATTAGATTTAACTGTTTTATTAAAGAGAAGTTAATTGCATGAGTGTATTAGATAAGAGAGATGTAAATTAGAGCCAGATACACTGGCTCACCCACTCACTCCCGCTTTGGGGGCGTTCAGTCAGTCAGCTTAATGTTCATCTTCTTGTAAATGTGCTGAAGATAGACTAAAGTTTAAAAAATGAATGGGGAGGATTTGAAGTAAGAGAGCAAGTTGAAAAATTTCTGAGAACCCACTCAAGAGAAAAACAGACCCGAAAATAAACAACAGCAAAAAAATATAGACATAAAACGAAACTAAATATCATTGTGTGGAAGCTGTTCTTCCTGTCTCTTTCTCTCTACTTCCTTAGAGATTTCAGGTTGTTACTCTCCAATGGAGACTTCTTTTCTTTTGTCTAGATGACAAACACAAGATGGTGAATGATGCAGAGAGCAGAGGAGTGGAGCAAGCTACCAGGCTCTGAGTGGCAGGGGGACTTTTGGTGCATGTTTTCAGTGTAACTCTGGTACCACAGACAGAGGAAAGGAAAGAGAACCTTCTGGAACCCAATTAGGTAGTTCCCTGCCAGGCAAACTTTTAATCACTTCACAAAAGGCTGCAGCTCTGTATGACAGTTGGGTTCTCGCTTTCCAGTTCAGAGTTAGCTAATATAAGCAAAATGTCAACTGAATCTAGTGAACAGCCATCTTAAATGTTGGGATTCATATTTTTCATGAAAGTTTTCTTATATAAAGGGTTTTGAAAGTTCTTTATGCAATGGAGCTTCCCTGCGCATTTCCTTTGGCCAAGTTTGCAAAGACCTTTGATCCGGAAGACAGACATGTATCTTTTGTGCTTTCACTGGTAACATAGGTTAAATAATCGATAAAGATACATTTCATTTCCCATTACACATTTCACCTTGAAATTCCAGAATATTCTGTGTCTCATTATGTGACTCAAAGTTAGGTTTTTTTTTTTTTTTTTTGGCTGCATGATAAACGTTGCAATCCTTGGAAGATATCACATAATTCTTACATAGTATCCTGTGTCTTTTTTTCTAAGTTCCTGATCACTCTGGTTCATTTACTCGTAGATCCTGGTACACGTGGGCTTCCTGACAGAGGAGTCTGGGGACGTCTTCAGCCCGAAGGTGCTGAAAGGAGGGCCGCTGGGCGAGATGGTACAGTGGGCGGACATTCTGACTGCTCTTTACATACTGGGCCACAATCTCAAGGTTTCAGTCTCTGTGAAGGAGCTCCAGGGGTGAGTTCATCTTTTATAGCTGTTTCAGCGGGAGGTTGTGGAGGGGATATAAAATATATGATTTTCTTTTCTTTTTTTTTTTTTTTTTTTTTTTTTTATTTCTCAACACTTACATTTCTCGAGGAATCTCAGGCGCCGATGCTGGAAAAATTACAGTCAGAGAAAGAGACGGGCTGGCACCTTATCAAAAATATTTGATAGCAAATGTTTGTTTGTTTTTTTTTCCCCGACAATGTCCTCCAAAATGACTGAAGACTTTAGAAGCCGTTGTTTTTTTTGAATGCGGTGCTGCGCTTGACAGGGTTGGAAGCCTTCCAGTCATTTATGCTTTATCCGTACTGAACGGAAACAAGGCATTTTTGTTTCCTCAGGAAAAAATGATATTTTTAGTTTACAGTAATCAGCTCCAGTCTTTGTAGTTTGTTGGCAGTTGTGAGTCAGTATCAGCATGAATCAGTAGGAAGTAATAAATCTTTTTTTTTTTTTTCTTTTAAACCCTTTTTTTTTTTTTGTCCTGTTTGTATTTTCAAACTTGGCTTATTTTGCCATGCGCTGATTGCTGTTGATTTTGATTTTCTGGTAGGCTAGCAGGTTGTAGCGTTATGTCATTTTTCTCTCCAGTCAGCAGGCTTTATTTTGTCGTTAAGTGATGCGAAGTGCACGCTCGACAGCCATAAATCTGTTCTGTCGACGCCGCCGAGGTCTCGCACGCCGGCGTGTTGGGCTTTCAAAACCGTACCGAGACACTGTAAATCAGAGAAGAGTCCCTCCAACCCTGCGAGGAGTGCTCGGAAACCTCCCGTGGAGATCTAACAGGTTTTGCCCTAGCTCCTGGTCATAAATAGCATCATCTCTGCTTTGTGTGTCTGCCTGTTTCTGGGAAGGGCCAATGTAGGATGAGATGAATCTTAGAGTGTGGGCCGGCCACCGGCGAGTCAGCGTCTCCATCATTCACCCCCCTAAGTGAAGGTACCTTCGTCAGGCGTGTTTTATGGACGCACGTATGAAAGCGTGCGGAAACGTGCTCGCATAAGTTACTCACGCCATGTCATTGCTACTGAAAACCCCATTCTGGGTAGACGGATAGCGATCCACCCCCCCCTTCCTCCTCCCCTCCTCCGTCTGCCTAGGTGGGTAGTTATGGCAATATATCAGAACCTATTGAGAGGAGCTCGACACTCATCAGTTTTTCAGTGCCTCTGTGGCAGGGCGAAAGAGAGAGAGAGAGAGAGAGAGAGAGAGAGAGCGAGAGAAAGAGAGAGAGAGAGAGAAGAAGGGAGGAAAATGTGAATACTTGGCATTCACCGTGACCGATGACTGAAGAACATTTTAAACCCATCTTTGAGTCCATATTTGTGTCAGTAGAGTTAAATGTGAGGGTTGACATTTTATAGATCGTATCAGTTCAAACCACTTCATTTATCTCAGAAAAAAAAATGTATTTTTGTAAGTTTTCTGTTCCGTACCATACGCAATGCTGCTCTCTGTCTGTCTCTCTGTTTCTCTGTCTTTCTCACTCTCTCTCTCTCTCTCTCTCTCCCTCTCGCCCTTCTTCTCGCCCTCTCTCTCTCCCTCTCCCCCTCACTGTGTCTGTTGCTCCATTTCCAGGGCAATAGCGTGATGGAGGGCCAGCTGAGGTTTACAGGCTAGCTAGACATCACTCAGTTTCAGTCCATTGCTTCTGTGTGTGTGCGTGTGTGTGTGTGCGTGAGTGTGTGCGTGTGTGTCCAAACTCCATCACAAGATGCTGACAAAATGCCTCTCTTTCACTAATATAGATCCGTCACCAGTGGAGTACAAACCTTGGAAAACTCCCAAACAAAGAATGCACAATCGTTTTATTTGTTCACCGTGAACTCTCTCCACTATCCTTTTATTTCCCATGGCCCTTGGTTCATTGAAGCAAGGAAAATTGGTATTTTTATTAGACTGACACAGTATTAACACCAATTTTGCTGTCAAGGAGCGATGCAATTATTTTTTCTTTCTTTCCCTTCTAATTTGTCTTCAATATACAGTCGGAGCCATATTGATTTTTAGTAGTTAACAAAACTAGACAAACAAATGATTTTGTGCAGTTGGCATTTTAAGCTCTTGCTCCATTTCGTTTCTCTTCTTCACAATTAGAAACGATTTTCAACTACTCCTCATAAAGACGCTCTGAGATACCTGTTGTCATACTATTTGAACAGGCCTGCGGGGAAAAACCGAAGTCGTACAACTCCCTCTCTTCAACGAAATAGAATTCATCCATTCATACATTCGTACGTGATGTGGATAGCTTCCATTTGTCACTGCATGCTCCTCACAGTTGGCTAAACCAATGTATAATCTTAGAAGATGCTTGGTCGAAATTGCAACGGTATTGATAGTTTAAGAGTAATTGAATCCTTCAAATAAATCTTTGCATTAACTCGGTTCTCTATGGAATAGGTAAGCAAGTATTTACAATATCTTTGCTGTAGTTGGTATAAAGAGAGTGTCACTGAAGGTACTGTATAACTACAGAGAAGCTAGGATATTTCCCCAGTTTTGCCTCCGCCCAGTTTCCAGTTTAACTTCCATCTCCCATGCTAGGCTTGAATAGAGTGAATAAGAGTGCTAGACACATCAGTGAATTCTCACATCCTGGCCCACTTTGTTAGTGTTTTGGCAAAATATCTGCATTTCGATCTGATCGTACCCAGGGCAGGAAACACAATATGAAGAATATTTTATTGGAGGCGAAATCTTGTTTCAAATGGAGGGATTTCTCGTCTTTGGTGCGCGCATAGCCGGTATTGATTTTTTTTTTTTGAAGACAGTCCGCCGTATACAAAAGCAAGAAAATAATCAGCCCGTGTGTACAGATTTAATCTCCCCGGAGTTTATTCTTTAATAAAAATTTTGTTTTCAGAGAAGACGAGAGAAGGAAAACAAAACAAAAAAAAAGAAGAAGAAGAAGAAGAAGAAGAAAGTTGTTTTCACGGAGCGTCACTTGGAACACGTGTGAAGCTGTGAGAATTCTCAAATTGGGCTGCAGTCACTGTGGTGTGCATTAGTTATTCATAAATGAAGACGTAGAAGAATTCCCGCCGGTGTCTTTTACAACGTCTTTGGTTTTCAGCTTAACTCAGATCAATCCCTCTTCATTCTATTCCAGCTCCATTTTAGAGTCTTTATAACACAGGCATTTAACAGAGATTCACTGTCTATTGCGCTTCAAGACAAAATGACTTTACTATACTTATTGCACACTAGGGGACCTATACAATGGATTTGTCTCTTAGAAGGTATCTTTCCATATAAAAACTCTCTCTCTCCTCAGTGTCTGAGTTTATGTCGAGCTTGATTACTATTGATGTAGGAGTTAGGCTACCAGCATATAGGGCCTCCTATCTACCCCTCTTTGTCTTCCCATCTCTCTTTTTCTCTCTCTCTCTCTCTCTCTCTCTCTCTCTTTCTCTCTCTCTCTCTCGCTCGCTCTCTCCTTCTCTCTCGCTTTCTCCTTCTCTCACACTGGCAATTTACAGAAAAGTACTTCCCCCTTGGAAAGTGGAGTTCTGAAAGTTGTAAGCTGTTTAATGGACCTTCTCATGGCAGATGAGGACAGTGATTGGCTACTGCGGCAGTAGCCATGCCCTTTAATTGGTCACTAAGGGGCTGATTAGCCGAGATACAGTGAGAGAGGCTCACCTTTCAGAGTGGTTAGTGGAGGAAAAAAAAACCCCCTCTCAAATGACCCCTCTTTTAGCAACACGTACCAACTGTCAATTTACCATAATACATCTGTGAATACTGTCTCCACAGTGATGTAATATGATTTTTTTTTTTTTTACCAGTCAAATTACTGTATTCAGCGTAATGTCATAACCTTCTCCAGCGTCCCTCTCAGAGTAAACTGTGTATCAGACACAAGTGCAATAATGTTCCATATGAGAATGACAAACGACCGTCGTATTTCATTTAAATAGTCTGTTGTCTGTGTTTTACTGTGTCTTTGCAAAGGCGTAAAAGTAGACAGTGCGGTGGACTCTGGAAACGGTGTCCTATCTAGGTGACATCGATGCTCTCCTTTCTCACCATTTCATACCAGTCCCGGGGGACTGTTATCTCCATTATTATTTTAGGGTCACATTTAGGGAAAAAATAATTGAAAGAAACTGTTGTGTTTTTCTAATCTTGAGGTAGGGACATGTATTGCCTGACGTCTGAGTGAATGACACTCGGGTATGGTATATATCATTCTGGTATATATATATATATATATATATATATATATATACATATATATATATATATATATATATATCAATCATTCATTTGCTATAGAAACTGGGAGACTGCTTTGGAAGAGTGACCTTGATTCTTGTTCTTGTAATGGTTAGATAGAAGTGGCATTCCTCTTCACTTTCTGGGCCACTGCATTGCACATGGCAAGAATGTATCACATCCCTGTGGGTCTTTTGACGGTTCCCCTAGACCTTCTGCTGTCAAATTGCCCACACACACACACACACACACACACACACACACACACACACACACACACACACACACAGATGTGACAGCACTGTAGGATCACTCCACAGGCCACTGCAACACACAGTCTGTGGCCAGCTGTAACAGTTCTTGGGGCCACTAGATTGGAATTCCATGGAGACCAGTCTGATAGGGACATGCCCACAGAGCCTCAGGGTCCATAAAAGTGGTCAGCTTCTGTCAGATGGCTGCAGCAATGCAGCTTCTCTGTCTCTTCCCAGAGGTATGCCTTGTATCTTGTTGACTGCTGTGGTAGAAGAAGGACTACCCGCTATTGCTTGATAGGATTGAAGACTTGTTGTCGTTGTCGTTGTTGTTGTTATTGTTGCTGTTGTTGTTGTTGTTAAGCGAGCTCTGATACTTATGTTACTCTACAGAGTGAAAGGGTCAATGGAGTGGGTTGAAGTGACAGGGTTAGACGCGGGGTTGAATCTTGACAGAATGGAACTGAACAAAATTGGATGGAATGGAACCAAGCCTTTTTTTTTAAGATTATGCTTCAAATGCCTAGAATTAGGTCATCTCATGCAGTCACCTTTGTTAAAGTTTAGAACTTTCTCTTGGCATTGATTGATTTGGAAACCCTTAAAGGGGTCTTACCACAGGAATCAGCGTGTGCATGCTAATCGAGATCATTTTAATCTGCTCTACATGCAGTAAGACCTTTGAGATAGAGAGATGCATTGTGGGACAGAAAACTGCTGTGTGGAGGACTTACACAACAGAGTAAATTGACTGCACTGTTGGCTTGTGCTGAGTTCGCATTTTAGTGTTTGGAGATAATAGAATCGCATCATGGAGATGAGGCACAATTTGGAGTCAATTAGATTTTTCCCAGCGTGAGAAATATTACTATCTTCACTAGGTAGACATTGAAGTAATATATCTTTATTATTTACTGTCTTACGTCACTTGGATCTGCTGCGTAGGACAATGTGCAGTTCTCCAAAACTTCTCTAAGAAAAAAGAAAGAAAGGAAGAAAGAAAGAAAGAAAGAAAGAAAAGGATGAGCGTGTTCTTTTTTCTCTCTCTCTGTTTTGTTTCATGCTCTTTTATATGGGATAGCCGACAGACTGTTACAAAATCTGGGCCTTTATTCAGCCCCACAGAGCTGGATACATTCAGACTGAAGTTGTTCTAGAAGCTGTTTTTTTGCTATGGAAATGACAGATTGCACTGAGATAAATGTGGAGTTGCCTCATAAGCTGGGGGCTTTCTTCTGTCTTTCTTTCTTTCTTTCTTGCTTTCTTTCCTCCCCTCATTTGTCTTTCTCTCTTTGTCACCTACATACACATTCACACTTTCTCTGTTCCTTCATTTTCCTCACTTTCATGAGAAATACACTAGCGTCTCGTTCATGCTACCAGAAAACTTTACGCAACTCGAATGTCTGCATCACACATCCAACCTATACATTGCAAATGAAACGACGGTAATATATTATAGTTAGTAAATATTCCTTACATGCTATATATAGATTTGAATAATGCACGTGCTTGATGCCATTCTAATGGTTTTTGAGCTAGGTATGCATCACTTATCTTGATATAAAATATTATCATTCTCACAGACTTCCCATGTAATAACTTAATGTCCATGAATATATGTTTGGCATTTCAAATATTCTCAGTAATGTCATTTCTTACATCAACACCAATGAAATACTTTGAACGCTTTTTCACAATTCTTAGTATTTTGATTATCTCCAGCACATACATATTTTCTGTTCAGTGATGTCATATTCATCTCCGTGACCTCCGCACAGCAGTCAGAGAGAGAGAGTGCAAAAGGCCACGGGGTCGCAGCTCTAAGCCCAGTTGGGGGGCACTGATGCATGAAGGAATTCGCTTTTGAAGTCATTTTTAATCTGTCTTTTCGTTCACGTCCAAATTTTTTTTTTCCTTTAAAAATGCTCCTATTGAGCACATACTATTACATCTTCTCACATCTGAGAGAGCTCACTTAGTTCTCATTCGGTTATAGAATTTACGCAAATCTCATTATTTGATTCCATTTCCAATTCCATTTCTTTCTACCAGAGTGTATAATAGCCTTAAATTGCAGAAAGTAAGACGCTGTGATATCTTTAAAGGAGAAATGTCACAGTTAATTATTGAATTGTGTGAACGTGCCAAGGTGCTCTATTAATACTGTTGATTTCGCTTGCTCGGAGGGAAACAAAAATGATAATGGACTCGCTCTGTGAATGAGAATATGAGAATTACACATTGAGCTAATTATGAGAGAGTCAGGACCATTTAACTGGCTCCAGGCCTCTGATAGCAAAACCCCCTGATTGGAGGTTTACAATTCTAGGAATTATTCAAGCAGAGTACATAGGACAGAATCCCATGTCAGTTGAGTCAGGCTATTTGCAAGTGGCATTTAGCTTCACTGCCTGCGGTTTTGTCAGCCACGTCACAGACAGCAGTTTGTGCTTGGGAGGCCCTGGGTGACACGGAGGGCTAAGGTTTGAGTGCTAGACTGTCACTTTAGGTTTAAGACAACCCCCCCTCCCCCACACACACACACACACACTCCCAAGCCTCGTGCCCCCTCCTTCCTGGTTTTTCACAGAAGCAGACAGGTAATTAACCCTGGATGGATCATGAATTGAAAATGAGTCTTTCCTCTTGAAGATGTTGAGCCCGTGAGCAGTTGCTAGGTGATTTCTGCTGGCCTGTGACATTTCGGTTGCCGGGTGACATTATGCACTTGCACTGTATCCACTACACACGCACACACACACACACGCACACGCACACACGCACACACACACAGTTATCAACCTGTCAAAAACTGAACCTTGAGCCTAGGCTTACAGGCCATAGATAATGCTCCAAATGTCATCCCACTACATCCCTCTCACCTCTCTCTCTCTCTCTCTCCCTCCTCTCCCCCTTTTTTTCCTGTCCGCTATCCCCCTTTCCTCTGTCGTCTTCCCCTGTCCTTTCCTTCTCCTGTCCTCTCCTGTGTGTCGGAGCTGTCTGTCGTTGGGTTGAGGAGAGGGATGTATAATACCCTGTTAATCTGACATGTACACAGCCATTACTCAAACCCCAGGCTGTCAGCACAGCCCAGTCTGGGTCTGCATAATCCATTTAACGCCTTGTCTTTCATGGCTCCAGCTCCCCAATGCAGTGGAGCAAGTCTCCACCATTAATCTCATTTCACACACCCCCTCCACCCCCCCCCCCACCCCCCCAAACGGCATTACGATCCTCCTCTCCTCCACCTCCACCTCCTCCTCTTCCTCCTCCTCCTCCTCCTGCTCCTCTTCTTCATCTTTCATTCTCTGTTTGCACCACCCAGCTGTGCAGGGAAGAATAGAGAAAAAACAACGATTTAGAATGTTTGTCAGGGAGAAACTCGCGTGTGATTCAGTGTCTCTTATTTACACACCAATCATGCTGCCTCACACACGAACACACAGACACACACATTCACAATGTACAACGTTACACACATGATAGATGTATCAGGAGATGAGGTACTTGAAAAGGTAAGTGAAAACTGTGAAAAGCTACCTTGACCCAAATATGCACACCGCACAGATAAGTAACATACATTTTAAAAAGAACTCGTACTCTAAAGCCATTCAATTAGAGAGTCACTACAAGACCTCAGTCACTCCACTGTGAAACATTTAAGAGTAAGAGAGAAAGCACATCAATATGAATGATGATTAACTCTCTAGTGACTAAAGCTGTACTGTGGTTTGCAGGGGGAGAGTTGTAGGAGTTCTGCTTTTGTAGAGAGCAAGAAATTATATGAAATAATGAAATACAATATCTGAAGTGTTTTTGTGTGTGTGTGTGTGTGTGTGTTTGTGTTTGACTGATTGGATATTTCTCCCTTTTTTGCTGTCCATTTCTGCCTGGGCTGTCTTGCTGGTCAACTATTTTTATTAATACAGGACAACTATTGTTGTACTGCAATTACTCATTGCTTACTGTTATTTAGAGGGAGATGAAGCACAATTTGTTCGCCTGCAATGCTGCTGGACTCATTAATTAGATCAAGGGTACAATAGACTTGTCACTGATTTTTGTACCTGCAAGAATATAACAACCATTTTTACATTTCTCCACAACCAAAATGTCCTTTCTGTCATGTTCAGAATCTTAAGACGTATCCAAGATGCATTTTGACCATTGTCACCATATTGTTCAAACGGATAGTTTCTAAGCAAAGACACTTGAGATTTTAACGTGATTAATCCTCTGAAATCCGCCAGAACTTTCTCTAAAAAGCTAAGTCGCAACATCTTCCACCGAAAGCCTTTTAAGTTGAGGATGTATGTATTATTTAAGTTATTTTGTATTTCAGTTACATAAAACTGTGATTGGAGTTCGAGCTATACATTAAGGGAAATTGGAGCTTGAAACTTTAAGATTAGAAATCAAAATAAACTTTATTATATCCTCTTTACACGAATACAAGAATTAATGCCCTCTTAGAAAAGGTGTTACCTTTTTTCCAGTTCAATCAATACACATTTCATACTCTGAAATGCAGTTTATGGTTCATAACCCCGACCATGGATGAAAAGCATTAAGTTCTAGCTTTTAAGACGCGTACAACCCAAGGTAATTCCATTTTGAAGGTACACTAATATCCACTGTTTTCATATTTGGCTCTGTTTTATGCAGGGTATTATAGTTATCCGTCTCTTTTATTCTATCCAACCATGGAGGCCGTTAGTGTAGACTACACAGACCCCCCCCCCCCCAACCCCCACCCACTCACCCATTCCCTACTCCTCTTCTCCTCACCCTCCACAAGCTCTGTGAGACCTCCCCAGTAAGGTTAACTGTCATAAGGTTAAAACTGTTTACCAATTGGCTCTCTGTATTGGCCATCTGTCACTTTGACAAAAACGTCCCAACTTCTGGACAACTGATCTCGGTTGAGAAATTAGCAGATTAATCTTTTTTGTACATATTCTTTTACTTGTCAGAGTGTCGGAGTGTTCCCGTACTGATGACAAAGTACGAGAGCACTGAGTTTCAAAGACGTGAGTAAAACTAAAAAAAAGTACTCTAAATCCGTTATGGACTCTCACAACGCCACAGAAGCAAGCAACATGTATCCTTATATCAAAAAAGAAACAAACAAACAAAAAAAAATGTTTTTGATTGAGTCAGTAGTAGTTTAGAAGAGATGAGACAGCAGATTTACATATTCTGTTGAAAAGGAACTTGCTGATTTTCGTGAGAATTTTTTTTTTTTTTCCTTTTCCGTTTGCTTTCCTCGCAAAACACAAATGGTGCTACCGCATTAATCAGCGAAGGGTACATTGCTGCGTTTGTGAAGCTGTTTTGCAAATGAAGGGGAAAGGTAGACCAGCACCGTAGCACAATTCTGTCTGCTGAATCTCAGGTAGAAGTGTGTGCGTTTGCAGAAAACAGTGAAGCGGATTATGTTCAGCTGTATGCTGATACCCCACTGCTTAAATCAATTCTCTTGTTAACAGCTCCTTGGCATTTCTCAGCATTTCATCAAGTTCCTCTTCTTTCTTTCACTTCTGACTTGACTGTGAGCTCAGTGCAAGGAGAGAGAGAGAGAGAGAGAGAGAGGTGGTAATGACATCCATTCAAGCTTCTTCCAAGCGAGCGCCCTCGGGAGCGCCAGTGATTGCTAGGACGCTCCAGTTTGGTGTGTAAAATCCATTTAATTGGACAGTTATTTCCAATTGCTGTGTGACAGAGCGACACCTTTGCTGAAACGCTTTCCAGGGGTAGATACATACTGGTGCAGTCTTGTTTTTTTTTTTTTGTTGTTTTTTTTTTTCTTATAGAGACTTATATTTTTATGGAACTTTCCTTCTGTAGTTTTAGTTTGGCCTCAGGGTTTTCGTTCAAGTGCGATCATGAAACAGGAGAGACTAGTTCTCAGTTTAAATGAGAGCTGTACCCTCTAGACTACAGTCTGAGCTACAGAAACAAGAGGGTCTCCCTTAGTCCAATCCATCAAAAGCTTTCGCAAAACTCTAGCTCTCTATCAGACAGAACCAAGCGGTCGTGGTGAGAAGGAAAAAGGGTGATGGCCAGGGGAGATTTCCGTCATGGTTGACTGCAACAAAGGTGATTTATCTGTAAGTGCCTCTGTGGAAGCTCGTGGAGCTTAGCAGAACTGGAGAGAGAGAGAGAGAGAGAGAGAGAAAAAACGAGTGGCTCTTCTTTGAGAAGAAAACTCTTCATGTTCTGTCAGTCACCTGGTGAGAACTGAGGTTAAAGCTGTGCATTTATCGACATCCTGACTATGAGAAGTTTTAGAAGTTCAAGTCCCTGACCATAGCGCTATAACCCTCTGAAAATTCTAGAATATTGATGATTCTAGAATGTTTGAAAATCATATAACGATTTGTCGTCCTCTAGAGTTAGATATTTAGATGCTGGAATGAAATGTTTCAGAAAAGTTTTCAGCAACGTCAAGGACTGGCTGCCTCATAACGACATCCTCGTTATTTTGGGCTTGAGCTGCAGGCTGTGAGGAAACCTGCAGGTTAAGGAAACCTCAGGAATATCAGTTTCTCACTCTAGAATATTTTATACAACCAACAAATAAATGCAGTCTTCCGTATGTTGCGAAATGCAATAATTAACGTGCTCTGTGCTGCCCAATTTTAGTAGCATCTTTAAATGAGCAATTATCATTTGTGATTTGTGGTGACACTTAAATGAAGCACTATACAACAAGGAAGCAAACACTTAGAGCTCACTTGTTAATGTTCGACATGCTGAAACAGGCTTGAAGTAAAACGCAGGGTAAATTCTTCTTCTTTTTTTAATTTTTTTTTTTTTTTGGTACAAAATTATGAGCACCAAAGTGAAGTAAATTCTGTGTGAAAGTACCAAATAATTAAATAAATAACAAAATGGATAGGACGGCAGTTAAAAAGGCTTCCTCCGATTGAAACAGCTGCCGATATGATTAGGCAAAGAACTCTGTTTCACTTTAGCTGTGACTTTTGCCACTGACTGAATAACTGACATCATTTAAAGCCCCCATCACAGGCCCATATCCACACAAGGTTAGAGGTTGACTCACAGTGACTTACGGATTCCGTTGCCCCTAGCAACTATTATTTACAGCTATGCTTGTAGAGGGCAGACGTTCAACCCCCATCTGCTTTTACTGCAGAGCACAGTTCAGTTATGGAGATACCTGACATGGTTAGATACTGTTGCATCTGGTACCACTGACAACTGGTATTCAGGAACATCACTGAATCCTGTTTTTAAATGCAAAATTGTTGCTGATCTTTTGGGTTCAGATCAGTTTTGTTTTCTAGGGTTCATCTGTTCCCCTTTTTGTTTAGAGGTGTAAGAGATAAGAAGAGATGGAAGGCAGATAAAAAGATATATAGGTAATAAGTTGTGTAAATGGGAGGTCATTTTTCTTATTAATACAGCCACATGCAGTTTTAACATACCAAAGCACCGTGCCAGTCATTAAATCAGTTTCTGAAGTTCCTCAAGGCACGGAAACACAGCAGCTTAAATGATTCCTACTTTCCTCTCTTTCCACTGACTCTCTATCTCTCTCTCTTTTTTTATTTTATAAAACTTTTGATTGGTACCATCAACTTCCCCCGGTCGCCATTTGCTTCATACAGAGAGACACTCAAAATAGGGTCAAACTAATGCCACTTTGAGCTAAAATGCCCATACATCCTTTCTATGAGTAAATTGCCCATTTTGAAGCAGCCAACCTTGAAATTAAGTTGAGTGGGAGATGTGTTGATTTCAGTGAGAAATGGATCTCTCTCCTTCTCTTCCTCTCTTTTTCTCTCCCTCTCCCTCTCTCTCTCTCTCGCTCTCTCTCTTTCTCTCCCTCTGTGTTTCTCTCTCTCTTTTTCTTTCTGCTCATGTGGCAAGGCAGGGATGTAATTGAATTATGCAAGATGAAGACAAGCAGAATGTAATGATGGTTGTTTGTGCTGTTTTATCAGATTGATGTTGTAATGAGAGTCATTTTACATCTCTACTCTTTAGAAGAGTGAAGAGGAAAATTGACTTCTTCTCGGCACTGCTGGTGTTTGTCAGCAAGCACCAGACTGTGTATGCAGGAATAAAAAGAGGCATTTTGTGTGGTGTGCGTGTGTGTATGTATGTATGTTTTCCCTCATGTGTGTTTTGGTTTGATTTTTTTTTTTTTTTTTTTTTTAGTGTTGGCCTACTTCTTTCTCTGTGAGTACCGTAAACAATGAAGAATAGCGTTTTCAGATGCTAAATGGTATTGTAACATAATCCACCTGCGTTTCTCTCTTTCAGTCTAGAAAAAAGAAATTATTGGAAGACCAAGAGCGTTTTCCGTGCTTACACAGTTTCAAGCACTGTACAGTTGGTTGCACGAATGTTTTGAAATGTGTTTTTAGTCTTTGCCCTAGTATTTCAAAGTAATACTTGGAAAGTAATACTTGGAACTGGGCATTCCTTTTACAAACACATTAGCATAAAAAATGCAAGAAAAATATTCAAATTAAGCCTGTATATTATATTAGCATACAGTTCACATTGCTATATGTTTCTTCATCCTCTGTCTCCACAGCATCCTCCATCAGCTACCACTTTCAAAATTTAAATCTGAGAGCAAACCAGTCTAACCCCGGCCTTTCCGATTGAAATCAATAGCCTAATTATCGTTGTTTGTGTTCTGCATTGTCAGCAAGGCAGTCTAAATAAGGTCAGTTAGAGTTAGTTAAAGTGAGACACAAAGTAGTCACGTGTTTTGGGGGGGGGGGGGGGGGGGGTCTGCCTGTCAGAG